>NC_064283.1:2048353-2232009 GCF_019186545.1 Solanum stenotomum
AAAAAGGGTTTTCATGGATAGGATTATTGAACTTTAGCATAAACAACTACTTTTTGTTGTTACTAGTATGTGAAACTGTTTAAAAGTAAGTAAGCCTTAAATGGGATATTCTTCTTTTAGGTACCAAAAGAACAATCTCAGCCAAGCTTAATGTGATTCCTTTCACCAACTAGTACTGTTTTTGATATTTGCTTTAGAATTATAATGATCAAGAGCAATATGTGAGTGCATCTAATTAATTAGAACGCATGTAGGTATCAAATTGTTGAGCTAAAATAATTCAAAAATACTCTTAACGTATATGATGAGATAATTATCTTCTTTAGACTAAACCAATCAACGTGAAACTTTTTCACACATCCAATATTTCTTCATTGTATTAAGTTCTACATGGTCCATTAGACATTAGTAACTATGACCCATCACTTGATCAACTTGTTTGCATATGAATTGTATGTCACTCTAAATATTGACTCTGATATTAATTATTGGGTTAAAATAATTTTTAAATGCTCTTAAATAATGTGATATTACTCTCTTTGAACCAATCCCAAAGACATCACATCATTAAAATTAATATTACACCAATTCGAACTTAATGTATATATTTTTCTTGCTATCAAGTTCTCATGATGTTTCTTTATCATTTCCTATACAATGTCAGTAACTTGCCCGAAGCCTATTCTAAAGCTAATTTAATTTACAATGATATACAGAGATAAACATATGGTTTGAAGAGTATTTTCTAGAATAATATTTTAGAAACAAATACTAGTATATATAGCATATAGGTCTAGGCAGCTTTGAAAGTCGCTTGTGGATCTCTTGGGATTGTTATCCTGATCTTCTAAGAAAATGAAAATAATGCAAACTATTGTTGTTTAACATGACTAATAATAATGGAATTTTCGTAGCTCAGTTGGTTATCTGAACTCTCACTTTGTTAGTGAGTATTCGATTCTCCACTTTATAATTCCCTCTCCATTTTCCCTTTCCCTACCTCTAAACTTTTTTATTATTTTTTTAAAAAAGTACGACTAATAAAGTCATATATTTTTCATGAAATAATAATAATGAGTGTTTCGATATAACAATTTCGTCCTACAATACTATAAAATACTTGAAAAGCAAATGATTGGAAAAAAAAGGGGTGGTGATGGAAATTGGACGGATAGAACACCTCTATTTATTCTTTATTCTTAATTAGAAGTTTTAAATTTTAACTTTTAATACGAAAGAAAAAATATATTAGTAAGCATTTTTTCTGCGTTAAATAAGTCTTACCACTCACCCAACATGAATTTGAATTAGTTTATCCAATTCAATTACTAAATACAAAAATATTGTTTTTTAAGAAAAGCAAAAGGTTGGGGTCATAATCCTGATTTTAAGCTAACAATATCTCAAAATGCTAAGAAATGAGCGGCACTTAGAGCAACTTGGGTCAAGCCTTTCGGCAGTAATGATAAGAGACTGATTGAGAATTAGGTAAAGTTTGTAAAAAAAAATAAAAATTGTTTACACCCTTGAATTTAGTTAAAAGAAATAAATTAGTATTATTATCGTATCCGTCTCAATTTATGTTACTCACAAAAGTAAAAAAAGTGAAAAACAAATTATTAAAATTTGTGATTTAAAACACTTTATGATTATTCGTACGTGTGACTTATAAATTATTTAATCAAATGATAAAACGAGAATTTTGACTAAGTTGTTCTAAAATTATTTTCTTAAAAATAGACTAGAAAAATATATCGTATAAATTGAAGGAGAGTATATGTAGTTTTTTGCCTCGAAAGGATGGCCTTCGCTAATTGTTTAAATGAGAAATGTCCTACTATAGATGAAAAAGTTGATTAATATATCTCTAGGGATTAATTTTGGCCAACATTTAACAGATTGCAACTATTAACCCTTTTTTATCCCTAACCCTTTTTGGTGTTTTTATTTATCAATCATTGCTTCTTGTAATCATTTCGTTTCCCACTTTACTTTTTTCTTTATTTACCCTTTTTTCTTCTCCTTGACAACTCTAGTGGACTCAATCTTATCCCTCAATTTATGCTTAAATCTATCATAATTATCCAAAAATGAAATTTGTTGCTAATGTGTTACTAAATATTAAATAGCTAATAAAAGAACCAGTATAAATTATCGCAAAATAAAACCAACATCGATTTTTGTTTTTTTAGCAACAAAAGTTAACCGTCATAATTATTTCATGTGTTAAAGGGTAAGTTTGATTTCCTTTTAACGCAATATGTTTGCAATATTAAAAGGATTATTTCGAAAATGGCCAATTGAGTTTGATTGAACTTGTACTAGGAAATGGCATCACAAGTTTAAAATATACAAATTAAATTGACAAGAAACTCCCATCTCTAATTGGTTTCAATTTAATTAATCTTTGTATATTTATGTTATGATGACTACGAGAAAAAGTACTTAAAAGTGAATCAAGAAGTAGATTGTGGGTCAATGTCAAACATTTGATAAAGCTAGTGAATAAATACGAAAATTATTAAGCCATATTGCTAGGTTGAAAGATATAAAAATAGAGGAGTACTCAAACTGTCTCAATTTATGTGGTACACTTTTTTTTTAATTTCATTTTCGAAAGAATGTCATTTTTCAATTATTAGAAAGAATTAAAGTTAAATTTTCTCTTTTATTCTTGATGAGATGATTAATATTTAATAGCCACACAAATAACTACGTAATATTTATTTTAGATCGTAAATTTTAAGAATTCTTTTTTTTTTGCTTAAACTCTACCAAGTCAATCAATGTCACGCAAATTATTCGAATAGAAAAAAATATTAATCATTAGATAATAAGGATGTCGATAAAGTTGTTTTCAGACACATCATTAGTGAGTAGCTCAATCAACAAGTAACCACTCAATCAGAGGCGATCCATCGAGTTCAAAATTTAATTTTAACAAGGTTTAATATTTATTTACTATTTATTTTTTTAAAAAATATATCTTTAGGATTTATCATTTATAATATATATGTTTTATGTCTAAAAATGTTAGGGTTAACTGAATTTAGAAATATGTATTGCATCCACTATTACTATTTGCATGCCTTATTTTTTGACGTTAGATAGCCAGCTACAATAACATATGTAGTAGTATAATCTTACTTCTGATAATTTGAGGAGGATAGAATATACGTAAATATTTCGTAATTTTTTTTTTCTGAATTCTTGCTGGCTAAGGAAGAGTACGTAGTATGTTGAACATTTTCATAAACTACGTTTTTCTCCCCCCACTTTTTTCTGGTTGAAGAAAAAGTTATTCGAATATAATTGTGTGTATACTTGGTGAAAAGTGTATTGGTTATATTCCAAACGAATAATGGAGGAAGCAGGTAAAAGATTTATTTAGCAAGTGCCATGTTACTCTAATCATTGGACTTATTTAATTTGACAACACGATTTTATGGAATTGATATTATAGATTTTCACCAATTTTTGGCAGTCCCATTTTATTGACTTTAAACAAGGCTAAGGCCTATGGTTTTGTCAATTTTCAGTTATTAATTGACTAGATACAAGCCCCGTGCCAGCACGGGGCCCAATATATATTATTTTTTTGTTTCAATTTATGTAATATTATGAAACTTGAAAAGTTATCTAAATTTTTATATGCTTTTAAAAATATTTTAAGTTATTTGTACTTTTTTACATAATTTTAAAAATAATTTATTGTGCTTTCTTTGTTTTAATTTATGTGGCATATATAGAATTTTAAAATTAACCACCTTTTTTAAAAGTATGTCTTTTACATATATTAAGTTGTAAATTATTGTTATTTATAGTACTTTTTTAACGTAATATTCAAATAATATATATGTTACTTTTCATGTCTCAATTTATACGGCATTGATAGATTTTTTTAGAGTCAGTTGATTTTTTTTTATGTATTTTATTTTTTAACTAAGGTAATTTATAATATTTTTTACGTCATTTTCAAACAATATATATTTATCGTCTAACTCATTTTATGTGGTATCAATAGAATTTTGAGAGTCAATTGAATATTTTCATATAACTTTTTAATATTAAAATTATTAATTATTGTGATTTATAGTATTATTTACGTAAAAAGACATAATTTTTGAATATTCGATATTTTTTTCACTCTAAACACAAATTTTTTTGTCTGTGAAAATGTAGTAATAAATAAAGTAATGTATTTTAAAGGGGACCCATGTGTATTAACTACTCTATTAGTAGAGGGATAGATGGAAGGGTTTTATTGTTCGGTACTAAGGAAGTACCAGCATGGCCCAATATATGTTTTTTTTTTTTTTAATCTTAATCATGGACACAATATATGTAATTCCTTTTTTCAAATTTTGAAAAATCAACCAATATTTTATATGTTTTTTTGTAAAAAAATATTTAAAGTTATTAGTTTGATGTGATTTTTAGTATTTTTTACGTAATTTTTGAATAATATATGTTACTCATGTTCCAATTAACAAATAAAGTACTACTAAGCACAACTATTTGTATGGGTAAAATGGAAATAGAAGCTTCTCATGGAATCTTTACTTTCTGATATATTTAATTGGGAAGAAACCACATTATAATTACCACTAATCATAAACACGAAAGGAAAACAAAAGTCAAGCACAAAATCAATGAAATTCTTGAGTCATTTTCCTGCAACTTATCTCTAGTCAGGTTCAATTTTCTTATATGATTTTGAAATATTTTAAGTCATGATTTATAGTATTTTACGTAAAAAAAAATTGTAATTCTTTTAGATTTCTTACTTTATCAATTTAACTCTTTTTCAATATTTAATCAAATAATTTATAGCAGCATAAATATTTATGATTTATTATGAGACACACGTATAGAAATAAACATTCACTTCATTTTCAAATTATATATGATACTTCTTCTTCTGTTTCAATGTAAATGGGGCATATGAAATTAGAGAGCAAATCAAAATATTTTCAATTGCTAATTATTGTGATTTATAATATTTTTATGTAATTTTTAATAATATATGTTATTCCATCTATTTATATTCATGTGACACTGATAAAATTTTAAGACTCAATTAAATCTTTTTCAAATTTTAATTTTTTAATAAAAATTATACCTCTAATATATTTTGTAACTAAAATATAAGAAATTGAGCAATTAAATTACAAAAAGTTAATTTTCCACGAAATAAACAAAGTGAAAAAATTTGAAGAAATGGTCATGAGGACAAAAGAGAATGGAAATGAACATTGCTCAAGTGGGGTCCATATATTAAGATGAAATTGGAAAGAAGTGAAATAGAGAGCTACAAGGGCCCCACATTCATGGAAAATAGCCCCACTTTGCGACTGAAATAAAAGAAAAAAGTAACTTGTGAACTGATTTTTGTGTCCTATAAAGAGAAAGTACAATTCTAAAGTAGTCATGTACAATATTATTTCAGCATAAAATTAAGAAAATTGCTAGGGAAGCAAGTATATCGATGAACATCTGCTTTCCAAAAATTTTAAAACTCAACTAAATTCTTTCTATTTTTTTAAAAAATATTTTAAGTTTTTAATTATTGTAATTTATAGTGTATGTTATTTAATTTTCAAATTTGTAATAATATATTTTAAGTTGTTAATTATAATAATTTATAGTATCTTAAACGTAATGTTTGAGTATACTATAAATTAAAAAGGAAGTAAGACAAATAAATTAAAATAAAAGGAACAACAATAAAATACGTAACATTTTTGTAATATATATATACTTTATAAAATACAGTATTATAAATTGAGTAATTAATGAGAATGAAATGGAATGGAATTGAGAGAGAGACAGAGAAACGAAGGTGGTAACAATGAAGTGAAATGCAATTTTTCAGAATGAGAAAACACACGTGTCTAAGAGAGAAGAAAAGGAGAAGAGAAAATGACAGACATACCCTTTTGAATGTCCCACGAAACTTTCGCTTATTAGTAATGATGAATAATGATAATGAATGTTGATGATGATAATGATGATAATGAAGTGAAAGTGCAATTAATATTTATTTGTCGAAACAGAAGCAACAAATTAAAACTTAATTTTATCAGCCATTATTTGTGATGAGACCCCACCTCACCGACCCAATAATTCCAATTTCTAACCAAATAAGGAAATTTTTTTTAAAAAAAAAACGATAAAAGGGAACTCAACCAATTGTTTGAAATAGAAAAAATCTACCGTAATTAATTAATATCAGGACGAAGACTTGTAATTTACTGGTAATTGTGGTATATTTTAAAAAATATATGATAGGCTGAAAGGTCTGTCCAACAAAATGGTGGTTAAATTAACATTATTATATGGCGTAGAGTGTTGGCTAGTCAAGAACATTTACATTCAGAAGATAAAGATAGCAGAGATGAAGATGTTTGGATGGATTGTGCACATAGTAGGAAAGATACGATTAGAAAAAATTATATGGGTCAAGATGAGGAAACAAGGTTGAGATAATTCAGACATGTGAAGATGAGGTGTGAGGATACATCAGTAAAAAAGTGAGAGACGTTTGATGTAGCAAGAATTAGAAGATGTAGAAATAGATCGAAAAAGAATTGGAGAAGGTAATTAGACAAAACATGATATAACTTAAGCAGACTAAAAATATGACCTCAAATAAAAAAATTTAAAAGACAAAAATTAGGATGGAGGGTTAATTATATGGGACAGGTAGGGGCTAGACCCCACCTCACCTCTTCTCCTTCTAATAGTATTATTTAGGTACACATTATTTTTGTATACTCTTTAACGTGTGTTACTTTAAGTTGCTTCAGTTATTTTTTTTTTAATTTGCTATTTTATGTGAAATTTTATTTTTGTGAGATCGTCAATATTGTATCGAGGGTGTTTTTAGAGTATACCGAATCAGTATAGCTATCCTTCTTCTGACACAGTAACGCAATCATATTTTCTTAAAAATCCCTAGTCGGATATCTTTATTTTGATTTGAGAATTTATGATCAAAAACAGTTTTATCTAGCTTATAAAAATACAAACAACGGTATTAAAATCCTTAACATGTTCTCTCGAGAAATTTCTTGAAGTCTTGGAAAAGAATCCACGGCTACACTCAATTTTTCCCCAACTTCGTTGTTCCTCTGCGCGTCCAAATTATAACGCGCAATTATGGCTGACAACAAAGTAGTCGGTATTAAGTAAATTGCTTAGTGTTTCCAATGTAGACTGACTTATTTTTTTTTTGACATAAAATGAGGATAAAGCTAATACCTAATTAAAATATGAACGTAAAAGTTGAATTTGGGTACTTGTAGGAATTTCAGTTTGATGGGCTAAAAATGTGGAAACAATCATATATAATTTGGGAATAAGTTTTGACCTTTGTATGTACGTAGTACTTGGAAACTTGTATTTCACTTCCTTAAAGTAGCTTAGAAATAAAAAGGCAATTGAGAATAAAAGAGAACAAAATGTTATTTGATAATTCACGTCACGCAAGTGGTAACATTATATTCCCTACCACTTACTTATTATTTTTATGACAGTAGTATCCAAACCAATTTGCACTCACCTCAACTAATTTCACTAGATACCTGCTATCTCTCACCAGCACATGTACGGTGTAGCTCTCCCTATCAAAGCTTGGACAAATGGGAACTGGAATATGAACTTGAGACCCATGTCTCTCCACTACTTCATTGACAACAAGTTCATACCCTTGATTACGAGACTTACTAGCTACTTAGGTGACTTGCAAGAACTAGAAATTTTAAAAGGAAAAAACCCAAGACCAGAAGTTAAACACACCAGTAGATGCCCCAGAGATCAGATAGATATGCCAAGACAGAAGCTAGATAGAAAATAACCAAACATTCATGGAGAAGCTATGACATTTGGTCATTGGCGTTATGGCATAGGAATCGGGAGAATGCTGATTGCTGATCTGGAGCTCAGCATTCCCAGTTTCAATAATTGGACCCTATGTTGCTCGGACTCTCCAAAATTATTGTTGTACACCAGGTCGGCTTTTTTTTTTTTTGAAGAGTCTAAGCAACATAGATTGGAGCCTATTGTTGAATCCAGAAATTGCTCCAAAGCCATAGCAGCAAATGTTAATCCATTTTAAACATATTTGAGAGCCATTGAAATAAGTCTTCAGGAAAACCAGATAATCAGTGTAGCAAAATAACCACTTTACCATGATCAGTCTAGATAAATCATCTTATAAGTTCAGTGTGAAAATAAGAGGTCCCTGTCAAATGAGAACATATGCATGCCTGAATGGTTTTATTTTGGCTTAGTGTATGAAGTAGAAAACTGGCAAAAACATCAAATAATCAACCGAAAACTCATGCTTCTGGACAATAATCAATCCCAAACTCCTTCAATGATAATCTTCTATTGTACATTTGTGTGTACTCACAAAGACATCTGATAGTGGCAATGCTAAGAATTCTTGATTAATAGATTGGTAGCAGCATAGGAACCAGATATTAGAAAGCTTCGTATAATGTAAAAGACAGGGGAAATGAATAAAGACATAATGTTACAAGATTCATACTCTTACAGAGAGTAGACCAACAGGAAAGGAGAGTTTGATATGCAATCCTCAAAAAGGCTAGAGTAGGGTAAAGGAACAAAGACATAAATTAAAAAGTTGAATGCAGAGTTCGCTTTACAAAACAAAAAAATCTTTCTTAAGAACCTACGCGACTTGTTTTAAACCGGCACCTTCCCTTTTTTAGTATGAAAAGAAACCAGCCAGCTTGATATACAATTCTCAAAAAGCATTTTACACAGTAAACTGCAAGAATGGAAGTGCACCACAGCACCAGTACAACTAATTAGAACGCTTGGCTAATGCAACCAAACAGAAGACAAGACACCAAATCTATAACAGCCTTTATTTCATCTTTACTTTGTCAAGGACTCAAGGGACTGCTGAAACCCCGAAACAATCAGCCTTTCCTATCACATGAATAACATTACACCAAGATTGTGCAAAACAGACAAGTTTCGTTCAGTTTATCAGGCAAAGGGGTGAAAGACAGCTCATTTGAAACTATTGAACGTGAACTATGATCAATGAACTACACCTGATCCAAACTGTTTTTAAGTTCATACAATTTTTTTGTATCCATTCAGTTCTATTAGGCTCATTCTAAATAGTTGAAGCAATAATGCCAATCAAAAATAAGACACTTCACTGCATTCAAATTAAATGCTCTAACAGCCCAACTAATGGATGAACCATATAACAACAACAGCAATTCCAAGAACAAAGACTCAATTTTTATACTTCCATTTCAAATAATAGACTGAGTTCAGAATTGAAACCATCAAAATACAAACACAAAACCCCTAATTCTCCAACAATTTCCTCATTTACGAAACGAACTAAGGGAATTACAAACACACAATAAAGTCTACTTCTTCTTAGTAGGTTTCTTCTTCTTAGGAGGAAGCACAATCTCTCCTTTGAGAGTTGGAATTTGCATAATCTGTGTTAACCCACTAAACTTCTTCCTGAATTTCTCTACCTGGTCAGCATCAAGAAGTAGCTGTGAACGACTACCTTGATAAAAAGGATGATTACCTGACCAAACATCAACTGTGTACTCATTCTTTGTTCCCCCCGTTGTCATCACATGCTCTCCATTACAGTAAACCTTAGCGTCATCGTAGAATTGCGGGTGTATGTCCTTCTTCCTGCAGCTCCATCGCATTTGATTGCTCCCAATTCCCATCTGCAAATTTCAATTTTCAACAATCATATACTATCAAATACAAAAAAAAAAAAAAAGTTATGGGTATGGAGATTTTTGGGGATTTACCTTCTTGGGGGAGAATGCAGGGGGAGCGACATTTTTTTGAAGGAAAGTGTTGGAGAGAGTGAGCGCCATTGTTGGTATTTTTGCAGAAAAAGGAATGAGAGATGGAGAAAAGAGGAACGGGTTGAAGATTAGATTGCTTATCTGAGGTTACTGGGCTGGCTAATGCAATGGGCTGTTTATTTGCTTGCTGGGCTCTGGTTTTAAATCCTTTTGATGGAAACTATCTAATTACACAAATAGTCCTAACTATTTACTAATTATCTTTTTTATAGTTTAAAATAATTACATTTTATATCACTAATTAATAATTTATAGTAGATTTTAACTTAGATACATGTTTTTTGCTCCATATACATTGAAATAGGAAGAGAGGCGAGCGAGACTTGTTTGTGTATCCCAAATACATGAGAATCACACTAGATACACATTAGATACATGTATTTGTATGTATTTGTTGTGATTCGCATGCACCCGGGATACCAGATACATATGAGATACATAGGAGAGTGGTGAGAAAAATCAGAGAAAGGGCGGTGAGTGAGATGTCTATGTATCTTATATACAAATCCACTTGTATACATTGTATCTAAAGTAAATTACACCTAATTTTGACCTCATTATCGCGAAATATATGTATCTGGACATATTTGGACACACCAAAATTTGATAAGATTCATATTATTACAAACTAGCGTGTATCTGAGTAATTAACTCCTAAACTAGTGGATTTTTTTGTTGCAAGTTATCCATCTCTTGGGCTATCACTTAAACCCATGGAGTAGGAAAGGGTCATTTTTGCAAATACCCTTTCAAAGATAGATTAAACTCCTTGGAGTCGTTTGGTTTGGAAACAATTTATTTTGATATTATTTTTTATTGATTATTTGTTTTGTTGTATGAAAATAATATGTATCAACATTTGATTTGTATCTAGAATTTACCAAAGGTTTTTTTTTTACTACTTATTGAAAAATTAATTCAACCCGACATGAATTTTGCTCTTTCATTTTGTATTTATAATTTCTTGTCTTGATCAAAGTCTTCGATAAGAAAAAAAATATCTAAATAAACAAAAGTGAAATCTTTCTAATTCTTGAACTAGCCATTCAATTAATAACATCTCTAATTTTATAAGGTAAAACATATGAAATTACACTAGATACATCGACACTATCGATGTATTTTAAGCCATTATAAAGCACTACTAGAATACTTCCTCTTGACATATAACATGTTACAAAAAACATTATCCAACTTCTTGCTAACTTAAAATTATAACTTAATTCATCTCATCCATATTGTCTAACATAAATTAATTCTTTCTAATTTCCATGATTAATCCTTTAATTTCCTTGCTTTCTTCCACTTCTCTATATTCTTCAACCTTGCATACATTTTCCTAATCTTATTAAGCCTTTTAGACTGCTCGATAATTATATCAGAAACAGATGAACTTTCACTCAAAATTATCTCATATCCATCTTTAAATGAATCCATTCCTTCAGCCAAAATATGCCAGAACAACCCTCCTGCCGCCGCCCCGCCGCCTTTAGCTGATGAAAATATAGAGGAATAAACAGTGTTGAAGATTATGTCTCTTTGTTGTGGTGTAAAACCAGGGCCTTTAGTTGTTTTGCCAAACTCAGCAAATATGATAGGCCTTTTGAGAATTGTTTGTGAATCTTCAATGTGAACTTTGAGCCAATTGGTTAGGAAATTAAGTTGGGCTTCATCATCTTGACCTGTCAACCTACATAAAGAATCGTGATGATTTGGTACGACAGAAGTCATTTTTCATAAATAAGACCAATTAGACATTATGAGTGTCAATTTATAATACTCAAAATATGTTATACTATTACTCTCTTCATTTCAATTTGATTGTCTGGATTTGATTTACTTGACGTGGAGTTTAATTAGTTTAAGAAAGTAAAAAAGAATAATTAATTTTTGTAGAATTAAACTAAAGATATGTTGAATGTACGAAAATCCCGTGACATTAAATATGTTAGATGGAAAGTTGAAACTAAAAAGTTGTCAAACAAGAAATATTCTTTCTGAAATGGATCAAAAAGTAAGACAAATGAATTAAAATGAAATAAAGGGTAGTAGTTATTAATGTATTTTTTTTGAAAAATATTTTTCAAGAGCAATTGATTTCATCGAAAATGTTTTCTTTTGGAAAAAATGACTTTTATCATATTAAACACGAAAAAAAGGCGAGAGGTTTTTAGGTAAGTACCATTGATCAGGATATGAGTGAACAGTGGCAAAATCAATCTCTGGGATTTGATTATTTTCAATGAAATCTGTTCCAACTTGAAAGTTTGGATTCTTCTGAGTATCTGAATTTCCATAAAATCCTTCTAATCCAGCTTCTACTAGGTGATTACTGTCTATGGATTTAGTATATGAAGCCATTTCACTAATCCAACTCTGTAAAACAAGTATAATTATGATTAAATTATTTCATTTAATCACGAAAATTAGTAAATATAAACATTTCATCTAGCAAAACAAAAATTTTGACCAAAGTTATTTATTCTGTCAAATTCGCAACTAGAACTCTAGCTCCACCCCTGAATGTACATTATATAATGTGCATTTAGTAAGTTATTGTCATCGTCTCAAACTATAGTCTATATATATTAAGTTCAAATTTTTTTAAAAATTTACATTAGACCAACACATTGTCACAAAATATGGTACTGTTATGTGGAATAATGGACACACTACCTAATTTACATAAGGGCCAAAGTAGGTAGGGACGTTGCCCAATCCTATTAAGCTATTCACATGAAAAATAGGATTTTCCACTTAAGTTTACCCAACTTCTAACTCACACAATGAGAGGCTGAAAAGAACTCTGAATTTTGGCATGGAGTTAGTTATCTTTATGTGGAAGAAGAATACACACATAATAATGGTAAATGTTGAATATTTTTCTTTAACAGGAGTCCGAATCAGAATTTTAAATTTGTTATGTCGAACTCATAACTAGAACTCTAGCTCTATCCATAAACTCATGTATACATCAAGCCACTTAAATTTCGGAACGACTACGAAAAATTATAATCCGTCTGTTCAAGTCGATACAATTTTTTTTTAAAAATGACAACTTTTGAAATTTATGGTTATGAACATGTCATAGCATTTGTGTGGCCAAAGTTTTCTTGAAACTCGTGACAGTAAACATGTAATGACATTTGTTTAGTTATAAATTCTCAACAAGGATAAAATCCAAATTCAGAAATATGTATCCTTTTTAAAATAAACTAAAAAGAAAAGTGTATCACGGAGTAACTAGTCACATTTTATCTCCTTCACCTTATTAACAATTGCCTAACATTTAGGCAAAAAAATGAAAAAACATGAGATTAGAAATTGTTAATTTTGTAAGGCAAAAAGATGAAAGAAATTAAAGTGTTATAACCTGCACAGTACTTCCTGATAGGTCAGAAGAACATCTAGGCTCATTCATAAGCTCCCAAGCCATAATTGTGGGATCATCTTTGTATGCAATTCCACTTATGCTGTTGTTTCTTGTTACAACTGCCTATTTATTATCACCAAAAACAATCGGTCTGTTTCAATTTGTTTGTCTTGATTCAGACTAACTAACATTTGGTACAAATTCCGACATGGAATCTTTCAATTTCTTTATTAAATAAAGTTTGAAAATATAAGTTTATATTTGTGTAACATACCTTAATATGGTTTTTGAAGTAACCTTTCACAACAGAATTTGTGTAGAAATCATCATCTGATGTTAAGGGTTGACCTTGAGATTTTGCCCAATTTACATATTGGTTCTTTCCTCCAAAGTCATTATAGTTGTTAACCAAGCTCAAGATTAACTTAATCCCATTTTTCCCAGCTTCATGAATAGCATAATCCAAACCCTTTCAAAAATTATAAAAAAAAACAGTATTATTACACCTTAATCCTCATTAAATCACAATAACACAACATTCCTATGGCAAAAAATAAAATAAAATAAAAAATCTCAAATAATGTGTTTTTTTCTCATTTGTCTTTTAAAACTTGACAGACAAAATTAAGCCAATAGGGACATTTTGAGCTGTGGGATTAAATTTTGCAGAATAAGTCATTTTCCCCTGTTTTCATGAAAAGGCATCGAACGAATCGCCACATTTATCGAACTCTTAGTCATGTTTCATTGTAAAATTTAAAAAGAAAAAAAAAAGTAGAAAGTTTTTATATCTAAAAATTAAAATTGTGTTTGGACATGAACACAAATCGAAATTCTCTTTATCATCTTTCAAATTCTTGAAAAAATCTGGAATTTAACTTGACAGAGTCTGAACACAACATACCCAGCGAAATTCGACAAAGTGAGATCTGACTACAGCAGCGGATCTAGGTTTTTAAGGTTGTGGATGTTCTGAAAGTGGCGGAGTCAAAAATATATATATAAAAAAACATGTTAACAGTGAGATTCGAACTCAGGTTCAACAATATAAAATACTCCCTCCGTCCCTATTTACTTGTCCATATTTCCTTTTTTGGTTGTCCCTATTTAGTTGTCCATTTTGACAAATCAAGAAAGGACAACAAATTTTTTCCTATTATACCCTTATTTACACTTCTTGAAAATTGTAAAAGTGTATGTTGTTTCCCTCCAATTTATTTCACTTTAATTCAAATAAGTGGTTGTAATTTTGAAGTGAAAAGTTGTCATAAGGGTAAAATTGTAACTTCACTGTGCTAATCATTGTTGTCTTAATCTGTGTGTCATTTCTAAAGTGGACAACTAAAAAGGGACGGAGGGAGTAGCTTTTAAGCACTCACCCAAGAGCCAATGGACCAGTCAAATCATATATATTCCGAAACGAGGTTAATGGGTGTTCGAGCACCCAATGGACTTTATATGAGTCCACCCTTGGATCTGAGGAGGACAGAGTGTACACAGACCTTACCACTACCTTATAGAGGTAGGTAGAGAGGTTATTTCCGAAATACCCTCGACTCAAGTGTATCTAATAGATAGAACATATTACGCTAAAAAGAAAAGCAATGTAAAGTCTACGATTAAAAACCTGAAACATATTTTCATTGTAGAATCCAGGAGAAAATTGAAGAGGTGAATATCCAGCATCACTAAAAGCCCAAGTTCTACCAACAGTGAGGCCATGGCTAGCAGCATCTTGAAGAACAGAAGAAACTTTATGTCTTTGTGATGGATCAGAGCCAATTAACATTAACCAATAAGCATTAAATCCATTTGCATAAAATGGACTTTCATTTAACGTAAAATGTATCCCTTTTGTTTTGATAAAATCATCATTAATCACATTTGCTTTAACATGATGAAAAAAGTAGAGGAAATGGAAAAAAATCACATATAGTTTCATTTTTTTTTTCTTAAAATCAGTTTAAAACAGAGGAAAAACTGAAAAAGTACACATGTAAGTTTTAATTAGGTAATACAGTTTATTTATACTAGTCATTCGAATCCTTGACCAATGCACATTTTTTAAAAAAAAAGAATTAATACGACGCCTCGAAATTATTATTAAATTTTATATAGACACTCGAGTTATGATTTGGAGTATATTTTTAAAATGTTTTTGTTTCAAAATTTGAAGAAAAAATTGTGTAAATAAATTAATCATTTCAAATATGTCTATCTTCTTTAACTATACGTATTAGCCTCAGTAAATCGTAAAACCTTGAGCTTTTTTCAATTGAGATTGATGTGTATAATTAAAAAAGATGATATATTTATTGTTGTTAGCTTGACTATCTAAAAGACATTTGAGAATACAATTTGAATTGAAAGTTTCTAATTATCATGCGTTTAAAGCTCAACTGAAATAAGTCATAGTTCGAGTGTCTAAATAAAACTTACAAGCAAATTTAAGGGACTGTAGGTATATTAAGCAGTGTTTTTTAAAAAAATATAACTTGCTTAAGAAAAGAAAAAAATAATATGTAATTATGAATAATTACACTAAACATATTTATGATAATTACATCCCTTATATTGTGAAAATTCTATATTTACATCATCTATGAGATATATTTATAGCTAACTGTATTTAAAATTTCTTTTAAAATTCTTAAATTTAACGATGTTATCCTAATTTTCCTAAAAGTATTTAAATTTTTTGATGAGATAATTATGTTTACATAAATGAAACCGTGGAAATTGAGTAGGCTATAAAATTTTGACTGAAAAGACCTAGAAAATGTTAAATAGCTTGCACGTTACAATTAATCATAAACGTTATGTACAAAGTGCAATAATGAAGTTTGATTCTTTTTTTTTTGGTAAAAAACGTAATGACTTCCTTTTTCTTCCATCTTATTTATTTACAAAAAATACATGTAATTTATAGTAAAAAAAAAATTTCAATGTACCAAAAAAAGTAACCCGTCCCATACAAGGAGCCTTGTGCTCATTAATAATTCATAATGTAACTTCCAAAATTTCTCTATCATATTCATTGAACGCACTAGGCAAAACTTATTCATCGCTGATTCTGATTTTGAAATTTATTGATTTTTATAATAATTATGTTTATAATGAAATATTTTTAAATATTCTATAGGTTTTTTAATATAAATATAGATTTTAAATAAAATTTAATAAATTCACATGAATTTATATTGTAAAGGCTAGATCCACTTTTGTCCGTTGTTTACATCTAACCTAAGTATAATTGAGGTGAAAATGCAAATTAATTAATATGGTGATAAAAGAGTATATAGAAAACATGTGTCATATTATTATTGATTTATTATTAATCGATATATTTGGTTGGAATATTTTCTTTATGTACAATGGATTAGTTCTTGGTTCACTTTCCATATTGTGATGACCAGATTAATTTATCTTTTTTATTTTCTTCTTCTTGTACTTCTTTGTTCTTTTAATTATTAAATTAATTAAAATTAAAAAGATTTTGGAATAAGCCGGCAAATTAGTGGGAAAGGGATAGGATGATTAAAAAGAGGAAGGTGTCAATTAGTCGATGGATTCGTTACATTTGGGCAATTGAACGACATTATAATATCCATTAGTTAATTTCGACTCCTCTCCATTTTTCCCAAGTTCCTACTTAGATGTATGACACTTGTATTATTTAAATATCAATGGCGCATATTTTTAAGTAATCAAATACTTTAATCATGATTAAAAGGCTATATATTACCATTTAAATCTATCTAATAATTCTATAAAAAAAATCATCTCACAATTTTTTTGGACCGTAGTTCAAATCATTTTCGTTATCTATAGTTTTTCTATTCACAAAAAGAAATGTTTCTTCATAGACTAAATTTTTGTCAATTTAAAATAAACATTTAAATAAATTATTTTACGAAGAAAAATATTGTAAATCATAAAATAGAATTTTTAGCATTCAGATATTAAATAAAATGTATTGAAAAATACTTTGCCATAAATTATAAAAGAAAACTAAAAGTTAGACAAACTTTTCCCAAAAAATAGATATAATTTTTTATTTTTTTTAAATGTATATATTTTTTATCGTGACTCTAAGTTGTTAAACTTAGAAGAACTCTTTTTATATCAAAAGCTTAATGCTATTTAATTGAAGTAAATCCATTTTTTCTCAAAAAAATGGAAAATGAATATTTTCTTATTAAAGTTGGAATCTTAAATATCTTTTTTAATCATGGTTAATTAGTATACTTATTTGATTAAGAAAACTAATTAATCTAGACCTTTAATATTTAAATAACATAGATATTATACATCTAAGTAGGAACTTGGGGAAAATGGAGAGAAAAGAAATGGAGAGGAGCCGGATCCTTACTCGAGTATTGCTCGAGTTGATTTCTCCTCACTCAACTTATAAATATTATCTCAAAAAGTTAATTTTTAATTAAAAATATAAATAAATAAATAAAAGAATCACTTTATTTGATTCATAATAATTCGGAGTGAAAAATTCAAAAAGGTAGGTCAATTAACTAATAAGTCATCCCATGCGCACCAATATTTTGGCCAAAAATCACGCTAGGAAAATTTACGAATATATATGGTTCGGTCAAGTGGTTTATTAACATGATTGAAATATATATATTTTCTCTCTTTCTCTCTCCAAATATATACTACTCTTCTATATACTCTTTTATATAGTAAACTAATTGATCGAAGTATTTAGATTTTAAGTCCGTAATTATCTCAAGAATTAACTAATCAAATTATCACTTAAACCACAGATATGTATAGCGTAGCTGCCTAGCAGGAGCAAATCCACCTCTTTGGCCTTCAGATTCATTTTTTATATGTGCGAATCTGTTATTTTTTTTTTAGCTCTCTATCAGCGTCTAAAAATAATAATTTTATAATTGGTTGAGATTAAAGAACAAAAAGATCGCTAATGTAAATAAGAGTGGATTGTTTTAATCCACAAGCGGCATTTCCTTTTGAAATATTCTTCATTTTTCTCTAACACTAATAAAATAATTATAAATATATATCTATGACAAACATAATTGAATAACCTGATAAAAATGATGGTTAACTAACTTTTTTAGTATAGATTTGACTATTTTTCAGCAAGGGTCATATTTTATCTCACTACTTGACCTTTCATTGATTGACGGACTATTGTATTGTTTTATGTAAAGTAATTTTGGGAAGTTGATTTTTAGTGGAACCAAACCAAATCCTTGAAAAATGCTTCTAATTTCCCTATTGAGTAAATTGAAATAACAAACTAAGAAACGTTAAAAGAAAGAATAAGAAGCAAATGTACAATTAACTATGCTACTTTTGAACATATAATTAAAGATAATAATAGCGTTGAAGCTTTTATTATTATTATTATTATTATTATTTTGCTCTTTGTTTTCTGTCTTGGAAGGGCGACCAAATGATCGTTCTCATGAAGCTTACAATGAACACAAGCCATGAACAAAAGCATCTATATTGAGTAGGATTATCATACTGTTTATGGCAAGGCTTATAAGGAGGTTATGGCGATTCAAGTCAGAATTGTGATTGAACATAATATTTGACAATGATGATAACTGTTTAAGTGTATATAGAATCAAAATTATGAGTTCAATTCCAAAAACAACAGGTTGCATGAAACTTGAGAGAGAATTATTAGGTAACATCAGCATCCTATCTATGACAAAATTAACGAGTGGGCTAGGATGGTTCAGATCGATGTCATGATTGAACATGATGTTTGTTTGATGAATTTAGCTAAGTAATTATAAGAGATCTTTACTACTACATCCCCTAGTGATAACAAAAAGGCATTAATACAGAGTATAAGGACAATAATATATAATTTGTAAAATGATCACGAGGGTCAAAAAAAAAAATGTCACGGGATGCTAATGAGTTTCGAGAAAAGGTGCGGCAAGCAGCACCAATGAATTTCTGTTGGGTATTTCCAAGTAATTGTATTTCAAATTTTAACCCAACGTAGATTGAACTTTTTGTGTCAATTTTTAATGATGTTTTTATTAGAATATAATTTGACACTTGACAGAATGACAGTTATAAAATTATTTGAACTTGTGTGAATTATTAGCATTTTTAAAAATACTCATTAACTTGACTTACTAAACTTAAAAACACTCTGATCTTACGATAGAAGTGAAATACACTTCTAAATTCTTACCAAGTTTAAGAGTACTTTCAACACTACTTTCTGCTTTTCACTAAAAGCCTATGCTTGTACGAAAATTTGAAATCACTTGCTATGTCATGTAACAGATTGAGAGTGCATATACTTTTAGTTAATCAAGTAGATGAATATTTTAAAAACTAACTTAGAAATAAAATTAATAATTTACACCAAATTCAAGAGTGCCCAAACACTTCTCTCTTTTCATAAATTACAACAATTATATTTTTTAAGGAGTTGCATTGAAATGTGTGCCAATTTCACGAAGAAAATTTTGAATAACACTTTAAAAGAGCATAATATTACTTTGTGTTGGGGCGTGATAAGCGCACCAAGTCTGTGCAGCGGCTTTTTTTGGCGAATCACTTTCCGCCTTCAAAAACGTTATCACATATGGCCGTGTGCCGTCTGTCATGGTCTCCCTGCACTATATCTACGTTGCGATTCCGAATATATATTTTTAATTTAAGATTACAAAATTAAATTTTACACCATATTTTTTAAAGTTTGTAGTCATTAAACTAACACACTGAATTAGGAGTAACAAAGATAGGGATATGTATCGATGTATTGCTAATATCATGATTTACTATGTACTACATTCTATAATACTGAAATTAGGGTAGGGATATGTATTATCGGTTCGGTGCAGTTTTGAAGTTTATTGATTCAACTTATTGATTATCGGTTTGTAGACATGCTAAACTGTTAAGATATTGCTTTTGTTGGTTCCCTATTGATATTGGTTTAGTATTTGATTTGACACGCAAAAAAATCATTGAAAATCACTTTCAAACAAGATGACAAACCAAATGAATCATGCACATGAGTTGACAGATTGCATCTTGCTAAAAAGCAAACACTGTTACATTGTAGATTAATCGAGAGTTTGAGACACCCTGAAATAAAAGTATGAAACTGAACTCTAAGTCAAGGATTTTATATATCAAATGATATAAATATAATTATTTAATTTACTATTGGATTATCAGTTAACCTGTTAAGAAATAACCTCAAGCCGTTAAGAACGATAACCGGATAATAAACTATTACCGAAATCGCTAAATCAATAACCCATTGTCAATAAATTAATATTTTTTTTGGTTCGAATTATTGATTTCGTTGGTTTTGAACAACGCTAGAATCGAATGTATAACTAATACATGAACTTAAAATTCCATCAAACAAAAGATTAGGTAATAACATGGCTAATACATATATTAGATTTTCTAATACATTCTATCAAACGGTCTGAGTTTCGTATATTAGTAAAATGGGATGTCATGTGCCATTCTTTCTTGTTTATCTTGTCTTTGGGCTCAAAGTCATAAGAAACAAGGTCCGTTTCTGAAATTTGAGTTGGGCCTTTATATGATCATGTGTTGTTCACTAACACAGATCACAAGGTTTGGCCCATAAGTAAGGATTGATGTTCTGTTGGGCCCAATACCAATTCCTTTAGTCATTTCATAGGTTATTTCCTCTTAAAAGCACATTTGAATATTTGAAATAAAATTTGGAAACTATTTCAAATAATTATTTATTGATTATGTTGATCTATTATTTTAACTTTAAACTTAGATAAGTTTATGCCCAAACATGAATTCAATTTGTAAATACCCTCTTCAACTAACTTCAAATGCAAACTCTCTCAAATTTCAATCAAATCATATCTACTAATCTCCTAGGGAAACTTGATTTTTTCAAATAGATCATATTTGCGAGTCAACAAGATAATTGTCCAAGATAAATTAAAAGTATCATTGTACTTTTTATTTATTGAAAATTGTCTAAAAATAAAATAAAATGAATTGTAAATTAATTAGCATATTTGTTAGAATTTAAATATGAACACTTTTATCTTATAAACCTTCTCGTATCTTTGATTCGAATAATATGAGGTAAAAACTAGTCTCACTTACAGTTGGGAGCCCAAACCCTTGCGATTTCATCTACTACACTATCGATTTTCTTGTTTTATTTATTTATTTACTTTAATCTTTTATTTGCCGTCTATCAAAACTTCAAACAGAACACCACACTAGGTGATTCTTACCAATTTTTCGAAGCGACAAAGTTACTTGGTACATATTACTGATAGCCAGGTAGAAGGTGACAAGTATTCCGTAAAATTATTCGAGACAGACAAAAAAAAAGAAACGTTCTACAAAATAATTAGTTAAATTAAAAGAAATTAAAGCTGACAGATGTAGATGTAAATTATGGTTGAGTAGGGTTTATTAACAAATCCACTGCACTGAGCTTTACCATCTGAACTTCTTTAACAATGGCCGCCATTTTCTCTCACTTAACTTCCCTCCGATCACCCGATGCCGCCTCATTCTCCTCTCTCTCTAGCTCAGGCATTCAGTCGTCGCGCTTTTCAGGCGTATTTGCACCTTCTCCGATCACATTTCCAGCCACTCGTCAACGTGTCTCATGCCAGGCCACCACTCCGGCAACATCTCCTCCTTCGTCCGTTAATGGTAATGATTCGCTACTGTTTCTCGATATTTCCTTTTCTATTCGATTAATTTTGATTTGGCATTTGGATCGTGCAAGTGTTTAAGTCTATAATGTGTTGTAAACCTAGAAAATTTGTTAAGTCAGCTTGATTTACTATTTAGTCTTGTGAATGTTGTATTTATTTAGCTTATCACTGCTCTTTTGGTCTATCAAGTCTGTTATACCATGCACCTTTTGATGCTTCGGTTTATTGTTCTTTGGATCAACCTTGGTTTCACACTTATCTTCGATGTGATTCGAATTTCCGACTTATTAGTTAGAGATGTGGAGCTGTTCAAAGGCCAATGACCAATGCATGTACTGTTTATAGTGGTGACCATATTTGAGCCTTTAACTTTCAAGGAGTTGTATGCGTGCTTCATGAATCAGGATCATTTTTATTGCCTGCTGAGTTACTAGTATATTCTCAAGAGCTTTCATGTAAAAAATTATTGAGGTCACAAAGCATAAAGTTAGAGAATCAAAAACTGTTTTTTGGTGTTAATTGTGAAGACCTGTTGTATGGATAGTTGAGAACACTTTACAAGTGTTTGCAGTTGAAATAAGAATCCTTAGTGTATGTATACATTTTCACATCATCTAATTTTAATGAAATTCTCCTGGTATATCAAAAACAAGTTAGAGAATGATAATACTTTTTGTTTGTTGCCAATAAATTCCTGAAAGCTCGTGGCACACGGTTAGAAACCAAGGTGTGTTCCTAGCCCAGAGATCACAAGCTTCTATCTTAAACAGTCTCCGAACCCATGAGAACAATAATACTGTGTCCTCTAGTTTTTCAGATGATGGATCAACTCATGTTTTATTCAAAAATGGCTTTGGAAGATTTTTCTGATGTGTCTTATTTTTAATTCCAGTAAATGCTAGTCAGAAGGACTTTCTGCACATCAGCGATTTTGACAAACCAACTCTTTTGAACATCTTGGATCGAGCCAAAGAGGTCAAAGCACTTATAAAATCAGGGGAGAGGACATATCTCCCATTTAAAGGTAAAACTATGGCGATGATCTTTGCTAAGCCATCCATGAGGACACGGGTTTCCTTTGAGACAGGGTTTTACTTGCTTGGTGGGCATGCTATATACCTGGGACCAGATGACATACAGATGGGTAAGCGGGAAGAAACTCGTGATATTGCTCGTGTTCTGTCTCGCTATAATGATATCATTATGGCTCGAGTTTTTGCTCATCAGGTATGCTGGTGAGTTTTTCTGTTTTGACTTCTTCCCGGTACATGGTGAGTTTCCTATTTTGGTATACTACAGTGAAGCACTGCTAACACTCTTGTTTGTGCTAGTTGTCCAGTCGATGCTTCTGTTTCCTCTGTTAAAATCCTCTCTTCATAGCATTGTCCCTTCTAATTAGCTGGAACAAGAGTTTTTTGATCTTTTCTGTTGGAGCTGAATAGTGGATCCATCTTTTATCTAATATCTTACTATTAAATAACAGTTGAATGATGTCGCCTTTCTCTACAAGCTAATTGTGCTATGGTTATTCACTCGTAAATATTCTTCAGGGTTTTGTACAAGTTGAGATATTGAACTGAGTAATTGATAGGGGAGGATTGGACATTTCTAAGTCCGTTCTTTCATACCAACTGCAAAATAAAAATTTTATCTGTCGTTTTTTGTTGCTACTGCAGGACATTCTAGATCTTGCTAAATATGCAACTGTACCAGTGATTAATGGCCTTACAGACTACAACCATCCTTGCCAAATTATGGCCGATGCCCTCACAATAATTGAACATGTTGGTCACCTGGAAGGAACTAAGGTTTAGCTCTTTCAGGCAACATTTGGTGATATTCCAATTTCTGTTCTGGTGACATGATCTTTGTAATTCAATGTTGACTGCAAATTTCAGGTTGTCTATATTGGAGATGGAAATAACATAGTGCATTCTTGGTTGCTACTAGCTTCAGTAATTCCTTTCCACTTTATATGTGCTTGTCCAAAAGGTTTTGAACCTGATGAGGAAACAGTTAAGAAAGCACAAGGTGCTGGAGTAAGCAAAATTGAGATAACTAATGATCCAAAGGAAGCTGTTAGAGGAGCTGATGTTGTATACTCGGATGTCTGGGCGAGTATGGGACAAAAAGAAGAAGCTGCACAACGTCGTCAGGTGTTTCAAGGATTCCAGGTAGGAGTGTAACAAATTTCTAAGCTGTCTAGTCTGTTCGACTTGTGCGTGTAGTACAAGACACCTATTCATATATACATAAAATTGCTTGCCACGAATGCAGGTAAAACCAGTAGTACAGGGGGCTAGGCCCAGAAATGCCCCTCGCTATTGATGCTTTTATGAATACCCATCTAATATTGATGAACAAGTTGGAACAATCTAATAGTTAATGATAACATCAACTCTTGAAATTTTTTTGTGCGTGAACTCCAGGCTAGCTAGTCTTTCCCTAACATCTTATCATTTGTCAATAGGTTGACGAAGAACTCATGAAAATAGCTGGACAGAAGGCTTATTTTATGCACTGTTTGCCTGCAGAAAGGGGAGTGGAAGTCACTAATGGCGTGGTTGAAGCGCCAAACTCAATTGTATTTCCCCAAGCTGAAAACCGGATGCATGCACAAAATGCAGTCATGCTTCATGTAATGGGCTTGTAATTGCATCGTCTGTTCTAATACTGAGATTCTTCCTAGACAGTATTTTGTTTGGTGCATTATGTCTGTTCATATAACTCAAGGTTCTAAGTCGAGCAATCTCTTTATCTTCATAATGGCCGTCGTCTTCGAGCTGGCATTTAGATGTTAATCCTATAAATAAATGTCCCCAACTCTTAACAGGGTATAAATTTCTAAGGGATTAGTTACAATCGCCACTTGATCATAACAATTCAAAGGGCTCTACAATGACATTTTTAAAATTTAAAAGTCCCATCATTTAAACCCTTCATACCAAAGTTTTAGATGTCAAGCCAAGTACACAGCATCTCTAGTGAACCAGGTTTCACCTAGTCAACACATACATTTAAGGCGTTATCATTTACCTTGCATTTTGTAAATAACTTTACCCTGAGTTTCCAAACTGATGAGCTACTGTTCATGTCTAAGACTAGATTGCCAATAGTTAAATGTATCTACAAAACAAATTTCATTTTCCATCTTGAAAAGCTGATGGCCAACATTAGGACAGCGCAAACATTGCATCACCTCTCTTCTGAGTTGAACCTGTTCCATGCGGCCTTTGGTTCACAAAAGGAAAATAATGAGATTCAAGTACATAAAATAGAAAACAAAAAAAACAAGCAACAGCACAAATCAGAACATGCCGTTAGAGAAACATTACCTTGAGAAGATCAAAAACCTTTTCACAAATATATTTTTGCTGAATGCTCGCTCCTCTTTGCTGCAACTTATCAGGGTGAACATACAGAGTTGCTTTACGGTAAGCTTTCTTCACAGCAGCAGTAGTAATAATTTCAGTCAGCGAGATAGGTTGCCAACCACTGTTGGTTCCAAGGATCTACATTCACAAAAACAATGCACAATTAGAGACGACGGATGTTATATATTTGAACAGGGCAAAAAATTAAATCAAGGTCAGTGCAATGAACTTCAAAAATAAAATGCCTAGGAACTTGGAAGGGATTCATTCACTTGTTCTAAACTCTGATTACTGCAATTATATTTCTGAGGAAAAAGGTCACCCCAACTTTTAGTTTCTTGAAGATCTTTTCCTAATGAAAGAGAGGTAGCATCTTGAGATTCTTCGTTCCCTTCAGTTTATATTCATAACAAACAAGGGACAAAATACTTGGGCAAGCACTAATCGGATGGATACATACATATTGCAGAGTCGAAAGCAGTGCCCGTAGGTTCCCTTCCTTACCGCTGGCCCATCTTTTAATATCAGAATCAAGAGCTTCTGCTAGTCTCTGAAATTTAAACACGCGTATAAGCAAAGCACCACTAACATGTTAACATCATTAACACCATAAGCACACTAATCATATCAAGAGAATTTACAGTTCTCTCCATTTGCTCTTTCTGAGCCAGAAGATCGCGCTGATTCTTCTCCTCAAGGGCTTTTGCCTGAAAAGATCAGTAGAAGATAAAAATGAACATGCTTGGACAACGTTCAGGAACTAGTATCCTACAAATAGAGTTTAGATACACATACTGCTCGTTCCATTATCCTCTGGTGCCTCTCCAACCTTGCTTTGCGCCTCTGAGCTGATTCACTATTACTTCCATCAAATTTCTCCAAATCCTGCATTTAATGAGTAGATCATTCCTCTATATGTCACAATATATCCACTAAGAGAAAAGCAGGAAATAAAGTGAATGATACTCACAGAAGAAGAAAGGCTTTGCTTCAATTTATTCTCTCTGGTTCTACTAGCAGATCTTTCAACATCGTCTCTATCTACTTGAGACCTTAATTCAGCTATGTTTTTTTGTGATAAAGCTTTCTCTAAAGCACGTTCACGGGCTTCTGCAGTTGCCCTCTCCACAGCAGCTCGTTCTGCTTTACGCTTGGCTTCAATGGAAGATTTGTCTGTTGATACCTTGATACTTGCAGAAGCCTTCTCACGCTTTTCTCGTGCCTCAGCCATTACTCTTTGCCGAACTTCAGCAGTTACTCTCTCCACAGCAGCTCGTTCTGCCCTTTCACAGACGTCAGCAAAAGCTCTCTCACGAGCCTCACGAATTGCTCTTTCCACCACTTTTCTATCTTTTTCCCTTTCCCTTTGCTGTCTCATGTCTACCTCAGTTTTTCTACCATTATTTTTGTCCACTTCTTTTGTTAACGACTCTTTGGTATCCTCTTCTACAACAATTTTTTCGCTAAGATTTTTCTCTTCCTCATACAGTTCTGATTTTAACTCTTCATCATTGCCCAGTGGTTCACGATCACCCAGTAAAGAAGACCATTCCAAGCCTTCTGAGTTCTCAACAGACTTCTTTACTTGCTGAGCTGCTTCGATATCATTGTTTTTCTCAACCTGGTCACCACTACCATCCACCTTGATTGTTTCCTCATTCTCTACATGTTCAGGGACCCAAGAGTCATCCCCTTCATCAGGATCTGAGGATTCTTCTGGTTCCTTACCAGTCTCATCGCATTTCTGTTCAAGGTTTCTGTCAATAAATGTGGTATTCCTTTGTTCTTCGGAAGGGTGGACCTCAGGTATAAAATGTGTTTCATTATCACTGACACTCTCTGGAATGACATTGCAGAAGCTCTCTTTCTCAAACAACACTCTTTCACTTGGAAGATTATCCGCAGTGCTCATGCAAGTGGAACCCCGACTCACTTCCTTGGCATCCTCAGATGAGGAGTCATAAGTATCTTGCACCATGCCCTCAGAGGTATCCCCTTCACTAGCATTTTGGAGATCACTAGCAGTTTCCATTATCTCCCTCTCCCTAGAATTGGATGACTCTTCACTTGCTCCATACTTCTCACACTCAGCATGCTCATTGATGGCTTCAGAAACTCCTTGTATCCCTTCAAAATCAACTGCCTGCTGACTAATTCCAAGGTCACCATTTTCTAGTTGATATTCACAAGCTTCTTGTATCTCACTTGAACAAGTACTGCCATCGTGATCAGGCTCATAAATAGTTTTCATTGAATTTTGTTTATCAGCAACACTTGGAGCCACACTTGTCTCCTGATCACCCTCACTCTTATCAGATGCTTCCACCGGCTTACTATCAATTTCGTCAACCTTCTGACTTGCTTCAGTCTTTCTATTCTGTGTGAATTTATCAGCTCGGTTCTCTATTTCTTCAGTTGCTTCGTACTGACAAGGCTCTATGGATATATTCTGAGGTACCTCCCTCTCAGATCCTTCAAGATTTCTCTCACTCTCTTCTCCTTCACAAGAGTAAGTCGTTTTGCTTTCACTCGGCTCACACTCATGAACCCCATATGATATTCCAGTGTCTTGTCCCCCTTGGAAATCTTCATGTTTATTGTCAATGCCTTCTTTCTTGAAGCCATGTTGGGGCTTCTCATCATTTTCCACCCATAGGGAGGCTTCCTTATCCACAATGTCAGTTTCTTCTTCATCGGAGCTCCTTCTCAATCTACTTTTGTTTTCTTTCATCTCAACTTTTTCTAGCTTCTTCGATGCTATTCTGCATTCCAAGTCTTCATGGTTCAGTGTCTCATTTCCTAGAGGTGTCTTTTGGTTGTTATGTAAGTTATCATTCTCCATTTCTTGGAACTCAATTTTCTCCTCAGTAAGCGGTGCCGGAGAATTCTGCAAGTTCTTGAAACTCCATTGTTCAACAAATATCGACTCCAGATTGTTCTTCATATTTTCAGACTTCTTCGACTCAGCAGAACAATTTGCCTTCTCCTTAGCAAAGCAATAGTCTTTGGTCATTTCAGAATTTACATATTCCTCAGAATCATGCATCAGAGCTGAATTGGAAGTATCCTTGTATTCCTCAGGAGCTTCTGACTTCCCAAGGATGTTTGGTGTTGGCTTTATGTCCCCCATTGATTTGGTATAATCAGGTGCTTCGTCAAGCTCCTTGGTCTTGTTACTTGGATTCATCTCCTTTAGCTTGTATACATGACTGTTATTCTCCATAGATGGTTGGGAATGATTGCTGCTGTCAACCTGTTGAGATGCCAAGGTTTGAGTATTCTCTTTTCTACTGCTTACCACCTCCGGAGACCAAGTTCCTGCTACATCTCTGTGAGATACTTCAACATTTCCAGTAACTCTTTGCTGTTCTTTAAGATTGAAGCATGAAGCCAAAACAGCATTGCTTGATGGAATTTCCCGACAAACCTCAGTAAATGGAGGCAATCCAATACCTATTTTTCCCTGCAATTCTATAGTATTTCCCCTGTTACTTCTTGTATTGCACTCAACCCTATTATCCTTGGATTTTAAGCTACCTTTAGACCTTCGTTTCAGAGAAGCTGGAACACCTTCGCATTTTCTCTCCATTAGCTCTTTGGCTAGCCTAATACTCTCTTGAGCTTTCTCTATGGCTTTTTTCAAAGTGGCAGCAGAAATAGCAGCTGCCGAATTTGCATCAAGTTCCTCATCAGAGGAAGGTGGTGAAGTATCATTGACACGACTACCCCTTCCAGATTCACCAAATTTGGAATCAGGACCAGTAATTTTTGATTGATAAGGTTGGCCCTTGATGTC
The DNA here is from genome assembly GCF_019186545.1 of Solanum stenotomum. Classification (NCBI taxonomy): domain Eukaryota; kingdom Viridiplantae; phylum Streptophyta; class Magnoliopsida; order Solanales; family Solanaceae; genus Solanum; species Solanum stenotomum. The sequence continues at coordinate 2,077,480 of NC_064283.1, forward strand.
ATTGGCCACGGGGTTGGAAGCCGATGCCCCTTCAGTGGAACTTGATCTCTTGTCAAATTCATCACGTGCACTAAAAAACTTATCATTGAACACATCCCAGCTAGATTCACTTTTAACCTTCACTACACCAATTGGACTCAGTTTCTTAGGGACATGCAAATTCTCCTTCCTATCATGTCCATTAAATAATTCCCCACTAAAGCTCGTGTCATGATGAACATCTGAACTTAGTTTATTGGGGATATGCAAGTCCCCACTCCTATCAGGTCCTTCTCTAACTATTTCTCCACTAAAGTGCCTGTTGTGATGTCCATCTGAACTTTGATTCCTTGGGACATGCAAATCCTCATTCTTAGCATGCCCTTCTTTAAATATTTCCCCACTAAAGCTCCTGTTGCGATGTACATCTGAAGTTTGTAACTTTGGGACATGCAAATCCCTGTTCCTAGCATGCCCTTCTTTAAATATTTCCCCACTAAAGCTCCTGTTGCGATGTACTCCATCTGAACTCTGTATCTTTGGGACATGCAAATCCCCCTTCCTATCACGTCCTTTAAAGATTTCCCCACTAAAACTCCTTTGGCGAAGTACATCACTTTTTACAAAGGGTGCTTGTTGACAGGATTCAGTCTTTGGAACATGAGAACTTTCATCTATAAAATGCGTAAAACCAGGGACAGCATGCAGTTCAGCAATCTGTGTCATGCCATTTAACCCATCTCTGCTTCGTTGGCTGGTCTTATGATAAGATAGGTTAAAATGTTTTGGCCCATCCAAAGATTGATTAGCTGCATCACATGAGGACTCTTTTTGCCTTCCACTTGGACTACATTGATCGGATCCTTCCGAAGCAGTCCTAAATGCAACAAAAACACGAAATTAAGGGAACCATCATAACTTATGTTGAACCAAAAGCAACAATACACATGGTGTCATCAAAGACAAACTGGGAAAATCTGGGAAATGCCGCAGAAAATAAAAGCAATCAAGGTAATTGCAAATTAATACGGAAGGTTGTAGTTTTCCACCCGTGAGAAAACATACCAACCAAGGTCAACACACTCAGTAAATGTCCACCAATACACATGGTGTCGTCAAAGACAAACTGGGAAAATCTGGGAAATGACGCAGAAAATAAAAGCAATCAAGGGAATTGCAAATTAATACGGAAGGTTGTCGTTTTCCACATGTGAGAAAACAGACCAACCAAGGTCAATGCACACAGTAAATGTCCATTAAATTCCAAACCACATAGCATGTCTAAGTACTTAATACTTTAAAAAGACTAGAGACGTGTAATTAAACATCAGATCACGACAAACTTCGATTAAAACTTTCCGTTACAAAGGATAAGAGCAGGATTAACATTTTGTAAACCAACACAACTTAACCAATTAGAAAAGCAAAAGGATATCAGATTACTAGATAAGCTACAGAAGACGACACGTTTCAATATGAGCAACAAACGAGAATTTATGGGAGATTCTTTTTTTACTAAAAGGTTTACATATGAATATTCCATACCAGAAATATTTGAATGCTTCAACCAACGATACATGTTCGTCTATATAAAGTCTAATTTACCGGTTCCCTAGCAGAACAAAAAATCATATAAATCTCACCTAAGGTAGAGAAACAGAAAAAGGACTTGTTAAGCACACTAAGAATATACAAACTGAAGCAAACCCCAAAATTAAGAACAGAGATAAAATGACACCATATGAACTTCATATCATTGTGCTTTTTCCTTTTTTTCCTATTTCTTTTCTATTGTTTTCTTTTCTGTATATCAACCAAAGCTACAACTATATAGAATTAGAGACTGTTCGTATGGAGAGGCAATCGGAAGTACTGCACGAAGAATAGGAAAAAAACAGATAAATGCCGAGAAACAAACAGATGATCAGCTAAACAGATAGAGAAAGACAAGCAAGTTAACACATAACAAAATTTAAAACCAGTCGATAAATGAAAAGTAAAAAGCGAGTAGCAATCATGAAAATGAACAGCGAGAAAACACACAAAACGAAACTCGTAACCGATTCAAACTACTACTGGACACATCAAGCTTAGCGCCATCACTAACAGAAATCTCCATTTTCTCTTCAAATAAAAAGCAAAAATTTTAAAAAAAATCATGAAAATGAACTCACCTAGATTTAGCAGAAGAACGCTTCCCTCGTTTACCTCTAGAAAACAACTCTTCATTACGCACAGCCATATCTTCCCGAGAAAAACCACCAAAAATGTTGGAATAATCCAGTTTATCGGAGCTCCGTCCATCATCGGAAACCGCAGCATCATCGATACCAGAAAGATCAAGCACCGGAATCGAAGAATCACGAGAACCTCCAAAAATCTCCGAGTAATCCGGAGCACCGGAAGGTAAAACCGGAGCTCCGAACTTCGATTGTGCACCTGTTAAAACGCCGTCGTACGGATGCTGTTTAGCAGAAAATGATAAGCCATTGGCGTTAGAAAGCTTCCTTCTGTGTAAAGGCTCCATTGAAGTACACAGAGAGAAGAAATGAACTAGGGTTGGTTATTTCAGGAGGAAATTTTATGCATATATTTTTTTTTCTTCGGTGATATTTGTCTGAAGAATCAAAGAGCAGAAGAAATAAAAATAAAATTGTGACAGAATAATTACAAAATGTGTTTTTTGAAGGGTCAAGTTGTAATTTTTATTAATTTTAACTCTGTTTGTTGCTGTACGGTATACTTGGTTCCAAGTCTCCAACTTGGATTGATCAACTCGTTCGGTGATTATTTTAGTATATTAATTCCAGTCTCAATTTATGTGACATATTTTTGATATTAATTAATTTTTTACCATAAATTTTATGTAGTTTATAAATATATAAAATTCATTTAACTTTTTGAAAAATTTATGTGCAAATTTTTGATCAAACTTAAATTATTTCACTCTTGAGAAATAAAAAGTATCACATAAATTGAGATAGACGGAGTACTCCATATTTTCATATTCTTTTAGTCATCTATATGCTATTTTGGTAAAATAATATTTATTTCATATAGTGGAATAGTTGAGATTTCTCCATTCTTAATCAGATATTGGATTTGAGCTCGTGTGAATGAAAAAAAATCTTGTTGAGAGTTATTTTTGGAAATGGCTTTGTAATGTGTAAATTTCAATGTCGAACCCTAATATGAATATCGTATATTGAGTGGAAATTAAAAAAAAATATATGAAATAAACTAGTTGCATCCTTGAAGATGCCAGCTTTTCATTCATATTCACAAGAGTGAGGACCAAAAACATGTAACGACGTAAATGTTTTAACGTTTTCTTGTACTTTAAAAAAAAAAAAACAATAATCACTTTCATATTGTTTGGCTATTTTGCAAAAAGTTTTAAAATTATGGACAATTAGTTTGAATTCCATTTTCTATTTTTCAATAATCATCTTGAATTTCTTGTAACAAACCACATATGGATAATTTCGCTTTCAAAAACTCTCAAGCTAAAGTTTATTCCGAAAAATTGTTACAGCTTACGATATAATATATTTCATCTACTCTCATAATGAAAAATTTGGCAAGGTATAATATATGTACATCTTATTTTTATGTGGTATTTATTTTTTATTTTTGATAGACTTTTGACTCAAAAGAAGGACAAAAATTTGAAGTATAATAACAAAAAAAAAATATGACAATGAAATGACAAGGTACAAAACAATAATTTTTTAAATGGCAAACAATTTGGAATCAAAATAATACACATGTATTAGTGTTTGTTTTACTTGGATTATTTCCTCTTACAGAAATAAAGTGTTGGAACTTAAATTAACATAACAAAAGCAAGCCTAACCATGTCTATTCTTTTTCCTTAGTTTAATTTTTCAAATAATGTCCCAAATTATAATATGACATTATTAGTCAATCTGACGTACCATTAACAACATAATTTTTTTTATTTATTTATTATTATTATTGACTATGACTTAAAGCTTATTTTTAAAAGAAGTGTTGCATTTCACTTTCACAGATATGAATTAATTAGTAGGAATTAAAATGGGGCCTCTCTTCTCCCATGACAGAAAAAATATGATTTAATTGTATTTGTAGCACGTGTAAGCTCGTAAAAAAAATCCTATGCGTCGCGTTTCATTTGTTTTCGAAAGTAAATTTAATTGATTTTTTAAAATTATATTATTAATTTTCAAAGTTGTTGGGATTAGGGGAAACCAAAATAGTATTATAAATGAGTAACAATAAAGAATGAATAAAAATGAGTCGTGAAATGCTCCACCTTTAATATGAGATTTTTTGAAAAGAATTCAAATTTAATCGAATTTAAATGTAAACGCCAGACAGTAAATAGGAAAAAAATGAATAAAAAGGCAAAAACATAGTCGTTTCCTCATAGAGATTCTCATCACAATTATTCCATATTCAAAGATTTAATCATACAAAGTGTGGCCCCTCCCTCACATGAAATTATGAATTTTAGGACACCATATTTGGGTATAAGCTCCCATTATGGAGACACTAATTGAGAGCATCGAAAATAGTAAAATCATTATTTTAATTTGCTCCTATATTTAATTTTCATTACCTAACGACTATTTTTATTATAGAAAAAAAATCACATCAAAGTACTAAGTAATACTACTAAGTATTTTAGGTTGTGTATAAGGATTTTAGTATTTAGAATGAACTCGTAGTTGTTAAGATAATTAATAAAATAATTTAAGATTAAACTATATGATAATACAAAAAAAAGTTATCATTCTTTCAGTGTTTTAGTTGGTATCAATTGAACTTGTAGATAATCGAGAAGAAGATGAAGTCGGAGGGAACAATATAAAGGACATTTGAGACGTAGAATATATGTAATTACGACCTCTAAAAGGAAACCCTAATAAGAATATTTGAGATGTAAAATATATGTACTTACGACCTATAAAAAGAAAACCCTAATTATATTATTCTTTTGTATGAAGAATACGATTATTATATGCATGCATGCATGATGTATGAATCTCAATTATTTTTTTCTTGACTTCTAGCTAAAGTGAATTGAATCAACAACCGATAATATATATATAAATGCGTTTATTGTAAATGTTCTATTATGTTTTCACTTATAAAAGATCAAGTCAACATAACTGCGATACAAAAATACAAAGAAAATATGTGTTTCATATGCTAAACCTGGAAAAAATTCCACTTAAATGCGAATAAACCGACAAAAGTTGCGCTGACAAATCTTATCTTCACCTATAAAAGGTCAAGTCAACATAACTGCATGCGATGCAAAAATACAAAGATAAAACATGTATTACATATGTTAAACCTGAGAAAAATTCTACTTAAATGCGAATAAATCAACAAAAGTTGCGCTGATGGATCTTATCCTTCTTTTTTCTTAAAAAAAACGAGCTAACAAAGTTGAACAAGTAAACACATGAATCCTATGTGACATAATATATTAATATATGTAGGACAAGTATACACATGAATCATATGTGACATAATATATGTAGGATACCACGTAGGACACAAATTGCCACGTAGGATGTCACGTAGGACACACATGTCTATTTGTTCAATTTTATATACAAGTTTAAGTGTCTACTTGTACATATCCAAAATTGAAGGGCATAAATATAAAATGAGATCAAGTTAGAGGACATATTTATAAATTATGCCAAATAAATATAAATAGTTGTGGTAATTATGTAAATTTTAATTTTATTAATTGAAGTTCTCATTTGTCAAATACTAAAGTGTAAAAGCAATAAATTTGAACCTTATCTCTAATTTAAAATGTTGAACAAATTAAAACCTTAATGAATGTTCACTCACTTATTTTATGGTCAAAATATATCTTTGAAAGGTGTATTCATTGGTAGGGTCTATTTAATATTACATATTTACTCATATATTACATGATTCAAAACTTTATTGTTATGAAGTTATGATGAGTATCTCTTCACTTTATATAATAAACAATAAGGGCCTACAAAGTAATGGCATCATCTACCTGTCTTTTAATTAAAAAAACTACACTATAGTTTTGTTGCATCGATGATCGCATTCTTTTTCAAAGTTTTAAACTTTTAAATCCTTTAATTTAGACTTTTTATTTTATTTTTTAAAGTTTCACACATAAAAAAGTGGCCACTAAAGGTTCAATTCAAAATCTATTGTTTAACACGATTGCAGTGTCTTTTGCTATGGCATTATTGGGATATTAATACATACTTAATAAAAAGGAGAATTATCACATGGACCATTTTGATCATATTGTTATCATGATGACATTTTTATATACGTCCAAATAAATTAACTTTTACTATTCACTGTAATGATTTTTTCCACTTATTTACTATTATATCTTTTTTCTCAGATGCTATTTACGAAATAGGAAGCAAAATAAAAAAATAAAATTTTGTTCCCCTTTTCAAAGTCAATGGTCTTTGCCTAAGGTTGTGTTTGGTACGAAGAGGACTTTTATTTCCTATTTTTTCTTTTGATATAGCAACATAACCGTTGCGTTTAATAAATTTATCATCAAAAGTACAAGCTTCTAATTAACTAGGAATATGTTTTCTCACTAAGGAAAAAATATCTTTAGCGACATTTAGTTAATGATAATAACTTAATTGTCGCTAAATATGTACTTTTAGCGATACTTAACATTTTTTTCTGTAAATGTCTCTAAAACCTATAACGACATCGGATTCAATGACAATTAACTAATGCCGATAAAAACTTTAACACTTTTTGTTAATGTGTATATTTATTGTCGCTAAAAGTTATTTTTGTTATAGTCTCCAAATCAAACCTCTTAAATCTTAGTTAAACATGAACTTAGAAATTATATATATATATCAGGGGGCGGCTCAACGTAATTGGGGGCCTAAAGCGAAATTTCAATTTGTGGCCTAAAATATAAATACACTTCATATACGTATTTATTCAAAAAATAATAATTTACACTATTAAGATGAAAATTATTAGTACTTAATATTGTTTTTTGAGTTCTTAGTTTTAGGTAAGATTTTATCAACTCAACATTGAAAAACATCCTTCAAGTGAGACAATTATTATATATATTGTTAACATAATGATATAAGTTATAAGTTGATAAATATTAAATAAAGATAAGAGTTAGAAGTTTAGAATCATAGAATTTGACTCAAAAAGTTGATGACTTGGTATACCTCATTTTAATATGCTTAGAGTAATGCTTGAAACTAAATTTAAAAAGAAATAAGAAAGAATTTGTAATTCACTTTGTTCAACATTTTTCACTGTTAATTCTTATTTTAACAAAGTACAAAAGATGTTAAAGTGGATAAAATAATTTATTTTAAAAAAAATTATACTTTTTATCATAAATAATTAATTTTTCTATAAAAATTTTAACACATAATTTATTCTTGACAAAAATTTGTGGCCCCCGAAATTTGGAGGCCTAAGGCAAAGGCCTTATTTTTGAAAGCATAGAGCCGGCCCTGATATATATATATATATATATATATATACACTATTTAGGATGTGGATCCATGATTTAAACAGAGAAGTTTTTGAGTTCAAATTCGTTAAGGAAGTTTTTTCTTCATAATTAGTGTCTTCAAATAAGTTTGTGCGTATTTTTTTTAATACTAACTTCATGAACACTTGATATTTCTAACTCTCACATATACGATTGTAACGATGCTATGTTAATTCATATTGGGCACATGATAAGATTATTATTACTCCTACTAATTTCACCTTTACAAAAATTCAATTTTACCACATCTTGACCAACCATAGGTACACACAATAAAAAAGAAAAGATGATGATGGGATATATTGTCTTTTATTTTTTATCTATACATATAGAAGTCTTGGGTAAAAATGATTAAAGTGCTACCAAATTGTCTGATGAAGACTGAAGAGAATCTTTATGAAAAGGTGAAGCAAATATATATATACACAGTACTAGTAAGAAAGAATATATGAAGAAGATCTAAAAGATAAAGTAGATCCTAAACTCATCAATAGACTACTTTTTTTTTTTTGGCTGAACATCAATAGACTACTTTTACTTTCACTTATCTTTTTATTTCTTTATATATATTTATTAATTAAAATATAATAATTGTTAGTGTTCTTTAATTTGAAGAAGATCACTCAAGAATATGCACATGCCCTTCTACAGCAAATCGTGTCTTCTATCTGTATATGGCTTTATTAGTCCATGGCACACATAGCACTTTCTGATCTATTAGCATCTTTGTCCTTTTTTCCCTTCTTTTGTTTGTTGCTTAAGCAACCATATAACTAGTTGACTTATATTTCCTACAATTTTCTAGAATCATGAAAAGTAGATTTGAACTGAACAAGTACGTCCGATCTTTCGTCTTGATTATGAATAAAAAAAGATGGAACGACCTAAAGGCACACAATTTTTGATATTTTTAGAATTCTAAAGGACATCGATCTTTCACCTTGCGCAAGGATATCTATCTTTTTTCTTAGACTCCATAAGGAGATCTAGAGAATAATCTACTTGAATGGAAGGGGAGGCCTAATTTTATTTTACCTGGATCAAAAAACTTTACCCCTATGACCTTAGACCTTACCTCACTAATCTTTTATTTTCTCACAGGATTTAGTTTGAGTTGCTTGTCTCAGTAGTTGCATTCCCTCTAGTCCCGCTTTGTGTTAACCTAGAACATAAGAAAGTCTCTGTAGATTCTAAAAGTGCTCATCTTAATCTTTTTTTTTTGACTCGACTCAAGCTCATCATAACATCTTCATATGACCTTGAAAGGGCTCATCATAACCCTTTTTGTGACTTGACTCAAGCTCATCATACATAATTCAATTTTCTCTTTTTCATATTCTATTGATTAGAAGCATGCAGGAGCGCCCACATAGTGTAATTTTTGACAAAGAGTGTCTATACGTGGCTACCTCATTGGTCGTGTTTTCCTAAACTTGGATGATCACATCATGAACATCATCGTGTTTTACTTTACTTGGATGAACATCGTGTTTTCATGAGTTGATTTTAATTTGTCATTCCTACTATTTATCTGTGTTTGAAATCTTCATATGTTTTGATGTATTTGTATGTCTAAATGAATGTGATCAAAGTGTGAACATCTCGTACAAATTCTTTAAAAAATACGCTAACAAGTATCATTTTTTTATATACTGGTATACATCAAAACCTTATACATACATACATGTAAGTGAATTTGTAACATTCCGTATTACATTATTCACAAGTTTTATTCAATTCAATCATTTTAAACTTTTTTGAAGAAAAAAAATCGATTGGGTTGGAATTTCATTCTACGTCAAGTTGCATAAATACAAGTGATCTAACTATCTAAGTACTACGACATGAAATGTCATTTGGTTCGAAATTCACTCAATTTCACTTGATACCAAACAATTTTAGCTGGTCTCAAAACCTATAGGACAATACTCCAATAATGTTCACTTGATGTCCTTTTCTAATTGATGTTTCATACTTGTACTTATTTTAAAAAAAGTTTTGTACTTATTTGTGTTTGTTTTGAAATGTCTTAATTAGTTGAAAAGGCTTAAACAACACATGTTGTTTGACTTTATTGAGCATGTTTGTTGAAGAAAACAAAATGAATCTACTACGTTGTAATCAAAAGAACTTCTCGAGCAATTAAATCTAACCGTTGAAATTCATATTAGAAGGTTGTGTATTAAATTTGGATGAAATTTGAAGCAAAAATCTTTTGCAAAGTTGTTCTGACGATCCATCAAGACTCATGGTAAGGTAAGGTCTATCCATCAAAACTTTTGATTATTCTCAATGACTTGTGAATTATTTATTTTAAAATTGACAGTAATTTGCACTCAAATCCTACCGATTCATCAAGAATCGAGGCAAGTACAAGTCTTAGCGCATCCATATGACTTTTTAACATTCAACAAGACTTGCGGCAAAATAAGACTCTCAAATTAAAAAAAGATCAATCCTAAATAAGCTTCAACCGATTCTCATTATAAATCTTTTTATAAGCAAGGAGCTATCTATAGGAAGATAATTGTCAGGTTAGTCTAGTCGGAAAGAAGCTTGCTTACACCTCCTGACCCGCAAATTCCAAAATCAGATATATTCAAATGAAGTAAAAAACTTAAATAATAGCACGACAATAGTCCTATTTGTGCAAAATCACCCTAATAAATCTCAAATCAGGAATAAGAACTTGGATTTGGATCCAGTCAATTTCTAGTCACTGGCCTTGTACTAATATTCAGGCCCAGTAATAATGACTATCTATAATTGGGCCTAATCAGCATAACGGCCCATATTGATTGGCCCATGAGGATGGCGGCCCAAAAAACCCATTTCACTCTGCCTTGAAGAAAAAGAAAAGGTAGCTCAAGCTTTCACTCTCCGAACTCCATTAAAGGAAGAGAAACACAAACACAAAGAAGCATAGAACAGACTCTGTGATTCCAACTCCACAAAACGACAGCGTTTTTGATCGATAACATTTCGTATACACAATGTTCAGAAACCAGTACGATACCGATGTGACGACATGGTCGCCGGCGGGAAGGCTATTTCAGGTGGAGTATGCAATGGAGGCAGTGAAGCAAGGTTCGGCGGCGATAGGTTTGAGATCGAAGACGCATGTGATTCTCGCGTCTGTTAACAAGGCAAATTCTGAGCTATCTTCTCACCAGAAGAAGATCTTCAAAGTTGATGACCACATCGGAGTTGCAATCGCTGGACTCACTGCTGACGGCCGTGTACTTTCTCGTTATATGCGTACTGAGTGTATTAACTATAGTTACTCGTATGAGTCGCCGTTACCTGTCGGGCGTCTTGTTGTTCAGCTTGCTGATAAAGCTCAGGTCTTTCGCTCAAACCCTAAATTGTTTTTGTTCTCTGCTTAGTGTGGTTTAATATTTGCTGATTAGCTGAATCTTTGTTGTGATCGATGAAATGGAGGGTTAGGGTTTTACTTTGGATTGAGAAATCCCCCTTTTAACTTGGTGGAAGGTCAGTTGGATTTTTTTCCACAAATGCTAGTTATTCTGCCATTAGTTTCTCACTTGTTTATTCCTAGTCACTTCCAAACCACAACAAATAGGCACCAAATCTAGGAAAGTTTGGGGTTTTCCTCCTATTTCCATTTAGTCTATGAGTCACAATTTCAATGCTGTTAACACTACGAAACTAAAATGGTTAATCATGAAACAGGTTTTTTTGGATCCTTTCTGTTCTTTTAGGTAAACTTGTGTACTGCTCTATAGGTATATTTAGTGATGGAGTTGGAACTTATAAGAAGATTGCAATGTTTAAGTTATACTTATCACTGTGGTTTTGTCAAAAAAAAGTTATACTTATCACTGTGGTGGTTTAAGGAGAAAAAACACGCTAGAGTTTGCTGCCTTAGTTCACAAAATCAGTCGGTTGCCTATATGCTAGATGTTCATTTCTCCCACCTGAGGTAGCACTACCCTATATTTCTTCAAACTCCACAAAGACTTTAGTTATTTTTACATTACTGCTGAAATGGTGGAATTTTTTTTCAGCAAATGGCTAAGAGACAGCTGGGGAATAGCTTGAACACCTTTATTGCCCTTTTGTGCAGTCCTTGTAAAATGCCTGCTCACTTTACACTCGTCAAATATCCATTAAATCAATTTGAAACTCGGGTGAAAAAAGTTGCATATTTAAGATTTATCAGAGAACTATCAAGTTCAAATTATGATTTTCTGCACTTTTAGTGCATGCAAATGCTGTAATCAGTGATGTTCCTTAAACATATTCCATAAGAATTTATCTTTTTCTAGAGAAGTAAGAAGTGTTATATATCGTAATCTATGTTGCTCGAATACGAGTGGGGCCACTCAACACGAGTGCAGATCCAGAAGTCACATTCATCATCACCTAAGATACAACCAATGAATGTATAAAACAACAAACTCGCTTTGTTTCACTTTATATAAGATAATTTGATTGGGCGCGGAGTTTAAGAAAGAAAAGTAGACTTTTACAACTTGTGGTCTTAAATATGTCATGATATTTGTGTGGTTATAAGACTTTTGATACATGGTCTTAAAAGTGTCATAACATTTGTGTGGGCCTGTGGCTATAAAGACTTATCGCTAAGGGTAAAATGGGACATTCGAGTTAGATTGTTTCCAAACTTAAGAGTGGTAACATTCTTTTGGAATGGACTAATAAGTAATAATGCCATTCTTTTTTAAAATGAGGGAGTATCTAAGTATATGTTTTGGCAATTAGTTGAAGTTATTTAAATAAAGCTGGTATAATTAAATTCTATGTAAATACTTAGGTATTCTGTTACAATCAACCAAATACCCGATAAACCTGTACTTTTTAGCAATAGATTTAGTGAAAGAAACCCAAGTTAGGTTGACCAAATCCGGTGTGGATCCCACACCCACTCTCAAATCGTGTTCGCTTGACATGGATGCCGCAATTTTTTTGAAGGATTTGATCAACATAGATCATAATCAAATTGTAGCAATGGTTGCCCAATAATTCCTCCCTTCCACTTTACAAATGAGGTGCTTTAATTTGTTCCTGCATCTTGGTTAATTATTACTACTTTGATATTGCCCCTTTAGAATTTTCAAGTTACACGTTCCTATTATTTGGAGTAAAATTGGGTATAAATTCACTGGATTTTCATGTCAGATATCAATATATGATGTTTTGGTATCCCGTGGAATTAGTCGAGGTGCGTGAAAGCTGGCCCGGACACCACGATCATAAAAAAAAGTGATGTTTAGGAAATTAGATACTATCTAGCAAAGGTGATCATGGTATTAAATGAAGTGCTGTTATAGGTAGTTTACCAGTAATAGTTAATGCTGCTGTTCAAGCTTTTAATAGTGCCACCGCTCTAAATCTTCTCATAACAGCGTATTCGCTCTATTTTAATTGTGTGCCTAGTGTATGCTTCCCGACCGATCTTATCGCAAACTATAGCATATACTAGATCTTACTAGACAGCAACTTATACTTTTCTTATTTTGAGAGTAAAGCGAGGGGTTTGCAGTGTAAAGTTTGAACTATGGTCTTAAGTTATGATCATGTTAGCTGCAAAATTTTGTCATCAGAGGTACTCCTTGAAATTTCTTGTTGCTAACTGTTGGTGAATGCAGTCCAAGTAGGTTTTGCGGCTGTTTTATTTTGACAGCAATTTCTCATGTATCTGACATTCTGAAATTTCACTTAGTTCCTTAAACTGTAGAAATCTCCCATTGAGGTAGAGGAAAATATAAACATGCGCCCGGTAAAGAAAAGCCAAGTATAAAGGCCAGTCCATGGTATAGTAGGCCAATTTTGTCGTGATACATTTTTAGGTTTTGGGGCATAAGAGTGTCCTGACTTTGTCACTGTTGAAACGCAATGGAAATTGAGGGACATTCTTCCATTTAAGTCATTGAAGACTTGCCTTGATATGAAGACCNAAAGCTGGCCCGGACACCACGATCATAAAAAAAGTGACGTTTAGGAAATTAGATACTATCTAGCAAAGGTGATCATGGTATTAAATGAGGTGCTGCTATAGGTAGTTTACCAGTAATAGTTAATGCTGCTGTTCAAGCTTTTTAATAGTGCCACTGCTCTAAATCTTCTCATAACAAAGCATAGCGTATTCACTCTATTTTAATTGTGTGCCTAGTGTATGCTTCCTGACCGGTCTTATCGCAAACTATAGCATATACTAGAGCTTACTAGACAGCAACTTATACTTTTCTTATTTTGAGAGCAAGGCGAGGGGTTTGCAGTGTAAAGTTTGAACTAAGGTCTTAAGTTATGATCATGTTAGCTGCAGCATTTTGTCATCAGAGGTACTCGAAGTTTCTTGTTGCTAACTGTTGGTGAATGCAGTCCAAGTAGGCTTTGCGGCTGCTTTATTTTGACAGCAATTTCTCATATATCTGACGTTCTGAAATTTTCACTTAGTTCCTTAAACTGTAGAAATCTCCCATTGAGGTAGAGGAAAATATAAACATGCGCCCGGTAAAGAAAAGCCAAGTATAAAGGCCAGTCCATGGTATAGTAGGCCAATTTTGTCGTGATACATTTTTAGGTTTTGGGGCATAAGAGTGTCCTGACTTTGTCACTGTTGAAACGCAATGGAAATTGAGGGACATTCTTCCATTTAAGTCATTGAAGACTTGCCTTGATATGAAGACCCAGAATTGTGATGTTCTTTTCTGCTTTAATGATTTGGATATAGTTACATCAGGTTTACTCAACCTGAGGTCTTACTATTGTAATTTTTAGTTAGTTCATTAGCCAATATAAAAAGGTTTTAAAAGAGGACTCTTCGAGTTCTTCCCAAGGAAGCATATGGTTTATTTGGATAAGCAGGCTGAATCTTTTACTTCTGCACAATCCGTTGCGTGCTTGTTGATAGGTTGCATCAACTGTGTTTTCATAATTTCTCCCAAAAGTGTTCTCATGTAAGGAAAAAGTGGAGGTTGGCTCTTAGTGATGGTTGGTATGCATCATGTTCGAACAATTTTGTTCCATAATACAAATAGAAAAATCAACAAAGTTGTTTTAGTTCTTTTTGACAGTGAACCAGGAGACCTACAAATGACACATGTCGAGCCTTGGTTGTGGGGCAAAAGTAAAGAAAGAATAAAAATTGTTTGGGTCTGTTGTCTTGTCTTGGTGGATTTTGAGCTGAATGCATTTCCCCCCTGCATTTCTCAGGATGATTTGTTAATGCAACAAATGTTTATATTGGTATATGAGGCTAACTGTCTGATTCAGAAGTTGATGCCTATTTTTGCGCTTTATATCATCTTAACATTTGCTTTTGTGGCAGGTTTGCACTCAACGATCCTGGAAACGGCCTTATGGTGTTGGCTTGCTTGTTGGTGGACTGGATGAGTCTGGTGCTCACCTTTATTACAATTGTCCTAGTGGTAACTACTTTGAGTACCAAGCTTTTGCCATTGGATCTCGGTCACAAGCTGCAAAAACCTACTTGGAACGTAAGTTTGAGACTTTCATGGAATCTTCACGTGAAAGCCTGCTTAAGGACGCACTCTTTGCACTGAGAGAAACTTTGCAAGGAGAAAAACTAACAAGCTCCAATTGCACGGTCGCTGTGGTAGGAGTAGGAGAGGCTTTCCATACACTGGACAAGGAAACCATACAAGCATTGATCAATGAATTTGAGATAGCTGGAGAAGATGCTCCTGCCGAAGTCCCGGAGGAGGCTGGTAGTGATGAACCAGCAGCACCTGAAGAGGGTGCTGCCCCTGCTGATGAAGGAGCCGCCCCAATGGATATTTGATAACTTATGCCCTCCTTTAGGCCTCACTTCTTTCATATTCAGAGATTTCTTCTTAGAATGTTGAGATTTTGTGTGGCACGATGGGTTATATTTTCTGCTTGGATGTTTTATTATGCAATCGTGCTTTACTTTGGTCCAAACAATTTAAAACTCTTGCTTCTGAAATTGAACTACTTAAAACTTAAATGACTTTGTTGGGTTGGATCTCTCTCTCCCTCTCCTCTCTTCCCGCCCCCGCCCCCTTTGTGTCTTTCGTTGTTAAGCACAGTCCATTTTCTTCAGTCAGAGACTATCGATGAAATGATGACATGGCCTTTGTGCTTCAGTATAGCTCCATAAGCAGCTGACCAATGAATAAGTTACTCATTTTCTGGTCCTAATCTGGGCAAGAATAGGGAGGACAGTTGCTTATAGTAATGGTTGGACTAAACTATATATTTGATTAGAATTGTCGTTTAAGCAAACTCATATATATCCCTACGTATTATAACTATACAACTTATAGGTTATATGCCGATGCTTGATTCATATATATTCTTACATGTTAGAACCATTCAAATTAGCTAACTTTTTTCCCAGCAAAAGTAGAAGTTTATATGACATATACAGTGCATTTTGATATATAAATGAGCAAGTGCTAGTTGTTAGCAAATGTTTATTTGGGTCCTCAATCTTCACTCGGAACACTACAAAATATACTGGACTTTGAACGTTGTAAATTGTAACATATAAATCTGGGATACTTCTGAGAATGATTATGATTTTTCATCATCAACTCCAGTTGCAAGTAGCAAAATGTACTATAATTAACAATTGCAATCGAAGTGAATCACAGAGAGAACCATTGATCTACTTGAACATAATATCTTGTAGTTTGTTTTGGGAAGGGGGATACATGTTCTGGCCATGGAGGGATATAAACAATGCTCGATTTAGAGTTAAGAATCATAAAGCAGGAACAAGAAGTAAAACCTCGATTCTCTGTTCAATGGCAACTTTCAAGACATTGCATATAATAATAAAACTGAATCTTTGACACCTGAATTGAGATGGAGATCTAGATCAAACAATATGAACTTTTACGTTCAACATTTCTTCGCGAGAAGTCAAATAACAAGGAGTAGGCACTTTAAAAACACAGCGCTGCTCTTTCTATTGAGTTAGGGAGTGGGGGAGGCGATGAAGAAGCCTTGTGACAGCAGAACAAGGCCACTCTTCTATGTCACAACAGAGGATTTGCTTGGTTCTGGAAGTTGGAGTCCATTGGTCTTCATTTGTTTGTACATCCATTGCCAGTTTTCAGGTGTTACCTCACCCCCAAGAGATCGAATCACAGAACCACCGCTGCAAGAACCCACCCAGCAACATTCCTCCAGTGGCAATCCCCTTACCAATCCATACAAAAACCCACTTGCAAACAGATCTCCTGCACCTGTAGCATCAGTAACTTTCGCTTCGCCAATCGCTGGAACACGTACAAACTGAAAACCAAAATAATACTTCATGTTTATAACCCTAATAACAAACACTAAGTATAGATCACAAATTATCAGCGAAAAATGTCATTTTATGACATAATGTTTATAACCACAAGTTCATTTAAAAAATTCCTTCTTTGTTAAACTCCACGGCCAGTCAAATACATTCACATAAAATGAAATGGAGAGAAAATATTAAATTGCTAGTAGCCTACTATAAGAATGACAAGAACCACCGAGTTGGGGGCACTCGATTACCATCTTTAAATAATATGAACATCCAGAAGACCAGAACAAAAGGTTCTTTTTTAATCACTGTGTCTTAAAGATGGACTGCAGGTGGGGAAGGATTAGAGATACCTCTTTCTCATGTTTCGCAATGCACCCGTTTTGGGCTAAGGTGACAACAGCCCACTTGCAATGTTTAGCCAAATATTCAAGTGCTGCATCAGGATCTGCTTTCTCTTCATCCCTGCATCAAATGTTGGAAAAACATAAATCGTCATTTGCATGAATTGCCTATCAATATCGTAGTCAATAAACACAATTTCTTAGTTTTAAGTAATCACCTTAGTAGCTCAGTTGCTTCATCCTCGTTTGCAAAGCAAAGGTCTATGTTTCCCGACTCCAATAATTCAATTAGAGGTGATTTAAACTTCCTCACCATCTGCCATATATTAAGAATATCATAAAGGAACCAAAAAAAAAAAAAACCCAACTCCTATTATCATTAACACTTATCAGACATATTTCAACAGAACAATGTAATTTGAGTTTCGTTCATACGTGTGTTCTTATATATGTTTCCAACTATGGAGTATGGACAGCTCAAATAAAGAGAATGAAATAAGATCATTGTATCAATTGAGAAGACATGTAACTGTTTCTGCTTCATAAACTCAAAGCAAATAATGAAATACCAAACTTCAAATAATACCATGTAGCCTATGCGAACAATTACCTCAAAGCTGGCAAGATCAAGAGAAACAAAAAGGCCTTCTTCCTTTGCTATTTTGATGGCCGCCTTAATAACTTCTACATTCAGTATGGCATATCTCAGTACCAACCACTGTTACAAAAAAATAGAGGCAAATAAGTGAAGAAATTTTCAATGCTACAATTCCCCAGTGTAGTCCTCCAACGAGTAGAAATTAAATCGTTTTCATAAATGGATCAGCAAACTCTACATGTTACTGGGAAAACATACAACATTGTAATAACTAATTGTATACAAAATGATGGAGATAAGAGTTTAAAATATCAAATAAGGACTCCTCACCTTGGAACCTTTGAAGTCCTCTCTTTTCAGTTCATCTGCCTGATAAAGCAAGGAAATAATAAGACAAACGTACGGTCACTTTGCTTAATATTTTACACGTCATTAGAATCATTACCCACCACTGAGTTTGACTAGATGAAAGTAGAAATCACCTGAACTTTCACAGAGCCAGACAAACAGGGACGCATGGTACGATTGCCAACTTCGTCAACCAGACAAACACACTGTACATCAAAAATTACATGGTATTAGAAACCGGGGAATCATCTATATACAGAATCTTAATATCCCAACAAATGTGCTCACCTGAGCTGTAGTTCCATTCTTCAATCTCAATCTTGAGAGATCCACTTTGGAAAGGCCCATGTTGCTCATAAATAATTTACCTTCTTCATCTTTGCCACAAGCCCCAATGATCCCACTACTAATCCCAAAGCCAGCAGCCAACCCCCTAATTGTATTTGCAACACTACCTCCAGCTATAGTCTTCAATAGGGATTCATTGTCAGTAGAAGGAAGGATATGGGCGTTAAGCTCGTTGAGTATATGCTTTAACTCTTCAACTGCAACCTTCAGTTAACAAAGGAAACTAAATGGATCAGACTCTTGTTTAGAACAAATAAGGACATTTGTAGCAAACATAATATTTCATGGTTTTTGTATTTTAGCATGCCATTTTTTTATGAGCATTATGCCTCTCCTAGCTGGCAGTTACGGGCGAGATAAGCCAACCAACTATGAATCAATGGTCGGCTATATGAATCCTATATTTCAAATCAGTTTTCACATCCCAGCAAATTCAGCACTCAGAAATCATAGTTTAGACTATTTTACTTCTGCTTTCATCCTTTATCCGGGCTTGGAACCGTTTGCACATAGGCAGAGTGAAGGGTGAGATATGCAATAACATAATCTTTTAACAAATGAACCACATGGACTAGAGAAAAAGGAAGTTAATGAATCAAATGTAAAATGCATTCTATCAACTCATCCAAAACATCCTCTCAGTCCAAAGTATCAAATGCGAGCCAAATTCCCTCATTTTCAGTCTAAGATTGATAGTAGTAGGAAACCCGAAACTCAAAAGGTTATTCTACAATGATCAACCTATAATGTTCAATTGTAGAATCACAAAAGACATAACTCACGCATAATCCCCTTTCAGATTCTATGATACATCAAACTTCATCAGCAAAAAAGGTTCTATCTTGTTTCGCAGTCTACACAGGATTTTGCTAAATCAATAAATTGATCTATTTGGATTTTGACATTGTCACCATCCCATCCCAATGAAATTAAAAAGCACTTGACATATTCTAATCAACAACAATCAAACTCAGCTACCAAACTCCCTGTCCCACCCCACAACTAAAGCAACAACAACAACATACTCGTAAAATCCCACAAGTGGGGTCTGAGAGGGTATAGTGTACGCAGACCTTACCACTTCCGACAGACTCGGCTCAAGTGCAGCAAATCCCACCCCCACAACTAAAACAAGATAATTAAACACATACACACACTAAAACAGAGAATCAAAAGATCCAAAGAGCAATAGAATCTACTGCAAAAAAAAGTGGAACTAAAACATACAAGCTAGCTGAAAATTTACACATATACAACACAGAATTCAAAGATCTATTTTTTTTTTTAGCAATTGGCAATAAAACAATCAATTATATCAAAATCAAACCAACCCCAAACCTTAAAACCCCCAAACAATAAAAAAGATTCCATCTTTATCACAAAAATTGTATATAATAAAGAATTAAAAAAAAACAAGAAAGAGGAAGTACTGGGAAAGAGCCACCACGTTCACCGGGAATTTGGGAGAGAAGAGACCAATCCACCTTAGCTATATGATCTACTAGGGCAAATGGTTGTAGTCCAAGTACAACTGGTGCACCTATATTTACACTTTCACTGTGATTTTCACCATTAATGGTGGCTGGTCGAATTTCAACTCCCATAATTCCCCTATAAATTTTGCTCTGTTAACTTTGTCTGTAATCCTCCAATTTATAGGCGCTCTATTCTTTACTGTACAATATTGCCACTACTAGTCCACTTGTTTTTTAATTTTAGTCCTCTTCTCCAAATATATAATCATAACTCTTTAATTCTATAAATTTGCTAAAATTGAGCATTTTTGCTCTAACTAATAAAATAGATTTTAAAAGTAATGTTAACTATCATAAAACATTTTATCAAAGATATGAGGAAAATCCATTATTGAAAAATCAATTGACTCGATTGGTTTGATTTCAATTTTTGTGTAACTTTTCACAAATTCAACCAAGTTCAATTGTTTTTTCGTATGTTAAAAATAGGAGAAATGAAAAAATTGATCAAATTTAATTATTATGCAATTTTTTTAGTATAAACCGATAAAAAAAGTTATTTTAAAAAAAATGACCGAGCTTGGTTTCTTTTTTTTTTGGCTAAACTTCAATCATTTTAAATAAAATATCGATCTCTCATTAAATTTTCCAGGTTTTTTGCTAAAACACGATCGAGCTAAGTTGATTTTTTTTTTTTTTAAAAAAGCAAATCTAGGGGTGAGGTTGATTTATTTTTCCATAGGTTTAAAAGTAGATCGATTTTTTATAGTCATCATTAATTTTTAAATTCATTATATTGGCTAGATCAAAAGTGTTTTACTCTAGCAATTTTAAAAATTAAAGATATATAAAATTATATTTGGAGGACCAAAATAGAATTACTCCCCTTTATAAGAAAGAAAAATTGTTTGGCTTAAAACTCAATTATCAATCCAGCCTCCATAGATTATATATATTTTATTTTAAGAAATGTATTTTGATTAATAAGCTAGTGTATGCTGACGGCACCAAGCATGCTTTTTTGAATTTTGACAAAAAAAATATGCCCCTCCAAATACAATTTTTAAATATATTTGTCTTTTTGGTTTTGTTTTTAATGGTTTTGGAATTTTTATTAATGAATAAATTCGTATATTTTTATCTGCAAAATGAACTAATTAAAATCGAACTTTAATTTCTTACGAGAACAACACTAAACTTGCCTGTTCATGTTAAATTATTTTTTGTATATGCAAGGCATGCATGCACATGAAATAATTGATAAGTTTTGTTTAACTTAATTCCACCATTAATTAATTGTTTTACAAATAATAACATGCTCGTTTATTTAGCAAATCTTAGCAAAGTCATTTCCAAACTTCTATAAGTACGAGATGAAACATTTATTAATGTTTTCTTAGAACGTAAGATTTCTAATTTTTGTAAACCCAAATAAAGTTTATATATAATTTGCTATTTGAATGTTTTTAGATTATAAAGCATGATAATGCAGTTAAAAAATTATACTTTGAAGAGTTCAGATATGAAACTCAAAAGATTGAAATAAATTAACAATATTTTGAAATTTCACTCTCTTTTTTACTATATAAATATTCTATAAAATATAATAATCTAATTCACGTATGATATGACAAAACTAAAAAGTAACGATATAAACCAATAGATATTTGATGGTTCATTGGTTTGTCTCTTTCCATAAATTTTCAATTTTGTTGAAATATTTATGGATTTTTGTTCATCATTGTTCATATAGCCTTTAACTGAAACGTATCTAAACTCGTGCTCTTCACTCAGATTTTTGTCTACCTCTCTCTCTCTCTCTCTCTCAATAATGCCTCTCTATATTTCGTACAAATCTTTCTCCTCAATCAAATTTGAAAAACTCCTATTTCATTGAGTATTTGTTCTATTGGTACACTTCTTTTGTTTCTAACGTCAAATATCCACATTAAAGTCCAACTAATTTGAATTCGCGCCCATTTCTGAGGTAATGCTCTCAATAAGATTTTTTCATTCTCAGAGATCAAAGCTGAAATTTTTAATTAAAAAAGATGAAGGGACCCCAAGCATCCCAATACAATCCATGTCGATCAATTAAGAATTGAGATACTCACTAAAACACAAATACATAATTCGATCTAAAGTTATTGAGTTCTGCTGAAACGAAACACCTAAGTAGAATAGTGGCTCCTACCCCACTATGAATGGTGTAGAAAGTACCATTTGTGGAGTGAGTGGACCAATTGTGTAAGAAGAAAAAGTGGTCCAAAAGGAATCTTCTAATGGACCCCTTACAATACATCATACACAGATCTTGAATATATATATTTTTTTCTAAAAGAGAGTGAAAATCAAGTATGCGCCGAAGGGTAAAGAAAAAAAGATTCATGACCAAAGATGACTCCATTCAAAACCAAACAATTCAACAGATCCCAATCATTCATATACAGTCCATTTTGTCATTATAAAAACACAATAAGACAAGGCTGAATTTACGGGGAAATTGCTCATTTTTTGGCTCTTCATACCCCAATCAGCCAATCATCTTTACCTTTATAATATTATATATAATATACTAAAGTTAACATGCCTTAGGTTTAGGTCATTGATTTTCCCACATGCACTGTGCTACTTAGTCATGCATCTCAATAATGCATGGTCGTTAGGAGGAATCTCAAACAAGAAGGGCATTGCTAAACAGAAATGCTTCAACTGATAAATCAATGTTTTATGTTATTCCAAGTACAATTTACCAAATTAATCTAAAACGATTTCTCGAGTTACAAGCACCAAATGCATATGGCTTTTGAGAGTCACTTCCTTTTCCAAGCTGAGGAAAGTGCCTGGGAAACAAGGGCCAAAAGTCTTAACTACAAGCACTGACGTACCGATGCTATCCAATAAGTTTGGTATTATTTGGAAGGGCAACAGCCAATATCCATGACTATTCTCCATACAGATGCTCACGGGGTAAAATAAATCTTTGGAAAGCAAAACAGAGAGAGAGTTGCTTGGGCACTAATCTCATTGGACGATGCTCTTTGCAGCTTTTTCAGGGAGAATATTATCAGGAAGTACAAGCTCGGGAGGTGTTTCACGGACAACACCAATCATAGAATCATATTCCTCATCACGTTTGGCATACTTCTTACGAAGCATCTTTTCAAATTCAATTTCGTCAAAGGACTTGGAATTCTCAGCTGCATGGACACGAGCAAGGTTACAGTAATTGGTTGCTGACTGAGCAATGAAGGCTATCTCTTCATCAGTTAGCTTCCTCAGAAACTTAGCTGGATTGCCTGCCCATACCTGTGTCATATAGATTCACGATTAGATAGTGAGAGCAGCTTAAGCCTCTTAAATCATAATGTGGCTTAATGCAGAGTGTTAAATCCAGCGATTCACCACACTGATTCATAATGGAATGTGAACTAAGATGTAACTTGGTAGACTTATGAAACATTTGACAGTCTTAAACCTCCTTGAACCCCAATCCATAGTTAAGACAGTGGGATAAGTCAAATTTTACAGGAAAATTAAATGAGTCAAGTTATAAGTTGGGTGTCAAAGTTTCGATCCCATATCCACAAAACTTATGACTTTGCAACATATAAGTAACACTGTTGTATCTGACCTATTCAGAAAAGCATAGCAAACAAAATATTTAGAATTGCATAAGGAGCTGCTTTCTCCAACCATTCTTTTTCTTTAGGACAAAATAGACTTTACCTTTTCTGTGTAGCGGTAATAAACTAGGAATTTTGAAGGCCTAATTGCAATGAAGCTCAGATAGATAAGGGCAAGTTCCTATATGATAATACAGTATTGCCAAATGCAATATCTAATATAAGACAAAATCCAATCATGTCCTCAACATCTTTACATCTCTCTCATATCCAGTATAGGTGGGCCAGAGAGTGAAACCCACAAAAGAAAGAGAAACTCCATACACGTATTTTAAGAGGTGAGGTGTTATTGCTAGCAAGCAGCAGCAAACATAGGTATCTGTCTCAAGAGGAGAGTAGAACACCTCCATGGAATTTCACCCATTCTACCACATCTTTTAACAGCGGACTTACTGTAAATAAATCATTGGTGATGATGAGGGGACTACTGGATACCTACCTCTCCGGAGGGAATCCTTGTGTTCTGTTTCACAAGGGATCCTGCAGCAACCATGGCATGTTTCTCTACATGAACACCATCAAGCAGTGTGGCTCCCATACCAATGAAGGCCTCATCCTCAATGGTGCAGCCATGTACAACAGCACTATGACCTACAGAAAGCTGAAGTCACTATCCATAAAACCAAGGTAACGGATGCTAAGGCCAGACTTGAATACTTACCAACAGTGACATTGTTCCCTATAATGGTGGGCAGCACCTTTTGACTTATGTTTGATTTGGCCACATGAACAAGGGAGTTGTCCTGTATATTGGTGCCAGATCCGACACTGATGCTGTTAACATCACCTGTAAAAGAGAAGGCACATAAAAATTTTAAATACTTCAATATAGCATGCAAATACAGAAAATTTCTTGCCGACTAATAATCACTACACAAAAAAAAATAATGAAGTTGTGCTATCATTAATTATTAGAAATGATTAAATACACCCCCACAGACAATCATATTTGTGATAAAAACCCAAAATAAAAGTTGAATTTCACCTATGATTAGTTGCAAGAGCTCATACACAAGGGGAAGGGGAAACCCACCATGTTGAAATGGGTCATGTATGAGAAATTTCAAATTTCCCTAAACAGGTAGGACTAGGATGAGAACACCCTTACGGCACCTCACATTTTCACTGATTATTTATGGGATAAGAGAAGGTATATGTACTAACACACTATACATAGGCATATGTAAGACAGGTTTTAGGGTCCTTATGTACAAATTAAAACAAAACCACATAAATGGTATTTCATGCATTTAAATTTTCCAAAGTTCCTTTTGCATTCTAAAGTGTCTTGTGGTAATTGAAAAGAATAATATATCAAGGAGAACTGGAGAAGGGAAGAGGAGAAGAGATTTCCTACATCTATCCCAATGAAGCGTCTATCAAACCGTTGCAATTGATGTTTGACGGCCAAAAGAAGGAAAAGATCTACAGAAATTGGGTTTTTGATCTGAAACTAGTGACTCAAGCAAGAAATTGTTCTAGTTCCAAGAAGCCCCCAAAATAACATTTCATTTGCTGATCATTTTTCAATAGTTTGTTCTAAATTAAGAGCTACACTATTCAAAGGGTACTGCACATAGCCACCTGCAACTTCAGTACCCTATGCTAACTGCCATATAGAGGAATTGAGGGAAGAATATAGAAGGCCAACAAGCAACAAAAGATTAACTCTTATTTGCCAATGGATAGCGTGCATCATACAAACTTCACTATTTTATGCACTAGAACAACGGCGGAGTCATGGAAACATGGTCAAAACTACTATTACTTGAGAATCAAAACTGCCATGTAACACTTGAACGTACCATCCAACAATAACAATGTTGTGATAAGATACTTACCTCTTAGCACACATCCATACCAAATAGATGAATTGCGTCCCACATGGACGTCTCCAATGACTGTGGCACCTGGAGCTACAAATACATCCTTATCCACCACTGGAGCTTTATCAAATATGTTCATAAGAGTCCGATGCCTGGACACTGAAACATAGAAGGTGTAACTAACTAAGCTTAAGTTCAAATTTGACCACTTAAAGGAGTCTAATTACTAGAAGGAAGGCTACATAACAGACATTTTTTTTCTTTTAATAAGGGAGATGGTGTTTGAGAATTGTTGCATGAAAGATCAATGAGGCATAACTGGTGCAATTCATATGAGAATAAATAAATATGACAATAATGCATCACTTAATATCATTTATTTTAAAAAAGATAATGGATAATAGTGGCAATAAAGTGGATATTATTCAAGTTACATATCACATCCTGCATTCCTGCTCTTAATAGGCATATTCTATGTTTTAGAAGGGAGAGTGAAGCAACTAGCATAACAATCATGTTCTCAATTCATAATGGAAACCAGCAAGAAATCCACCCAAAATTCCACTTCAGGCCCCTCTTAAGTCAACAACCAACTGATAAAAATGGACCTTGGACTTAACTTAACCCTAAAAGTTAGCTCATAAGGAGAGGATTGTCCAATTACTTCTATCTTTTTAAAAAAGGAGAGGATTGTCCAGATTGTCCAATTACTTCTATCTTTTTAAAAAAGGAGAGGATTGTCCAATTACTATATAAGGAGACCAATTTTACATCTCACAATCAATGTGGGACAACTTAACACTCCCACACGCCCGAGCCTGTCAACGGGAGTATGGACACCATAATATGGGGGTCAAACAATGGATAAACCAAAATTGGGATGTGTCTGGCTTTGCTATCATGATTAGGAGCATCTTACACTTAACCCAAAAGCTAGCCATGAGGTGAGAATTGTCCAAGATATAAGGAGATCAATTCCACATCCCACAACCAATGTGGGACAACTTAAACCAACTTTGTGATCCGTCCTCCATCTCAAGGCACAACTATTTGAATCAGCAAAATACTTGGTGGGCATATAAACTGCCTAATGCACCAATAGTCCTTAAAAATATGCTTAATATGCAGCTGGAATAGGTTGAGTTAATGTCATTAAGCAAATAGGTTCTAAAGAAAGTAGCCAACTCTACTCACTTTTGACAGGTTCCTTACATTGATGAAAGATAGCACCACTTATATAAGCGTAAGTGGTGCTATTCAGACAAGAATGAACCATCCAATACATTTTTCGCCCTAAGTAAGGTCTAACTTGCTTTCTCCCGGGATACTCTTATACAACCAAACAACTTTTGGGAATGGAAGGGTCTTTGGTAACTTAACAACAACCAAAGAGGCTAATCGAAACCCTAACCATGAGTAAAAGGGAATTGATCAAAAGGACCAAGCAAATAGGTTTGTCACATAAGGAAAGGTTCTTCTAAGATACCATCCCTGAAGGTAATCCCCTGTGTTTCTTATGCTTTACAAGGACAATTATAACATATTACATCTTTCATTCTCTTGTACTTCATTTGCGCTCAGAATCAGTTACCTAAAACTACTGAACATAGAATTCAAATAAGCATAAGAGTATGAATATGCATTAGAACCCACTCCAAAATGCCTTTTCCACCCTTTCCTAGTTCTTTTTCCTAAAGCACAACTTCATAGGAACTGGACACCCATTTCAAAAGTGCAAATCTAAGAACTCCAATAATGACCCGAAGAAGACAGGAGAACTGAGCATTCACAAGACTGCATTTCACATTCTCAAGAAGAATACTAGTTGCACTAATTGAGGAGTCACACAATGTTTCTTCCACTAAATTTTTTTCATATAGAAGTTGTGATTTACAGTCTATTTTTGTTTACTGTATGAAATATTCATGTAATTTCTAAATGTCCCCCAAACGAGTATTACCTAGGCCCAACGGATTCAATGCAATAACATAAACAATTGTAGATGTAGAAGAGACAACAATATCATATTGAAACATTGGTAAATAAACGTATTGCCTCTCTACCTCCACGAGGTAGTGGTAAGGTTTGCGTACAGTTTACCCTCCCCAGACCCCACTTTGTGGGATTTCACTGGGTATGTTGTTGTTGTTGTTGGTAAATAAACGTATTAACTCACAACAACTTCAAAATTAGGATCAATTCGTTAATGTCCTCACATTGAAAATCAGATGTTCTAACCTCCACACTCCAAACTTTACCATTTTTTCCTAAACAAAGAGTACTAACAAAGCTCAACGGATGAAATGCAACAACATTAACAAGCATAGAAGTAATAGAGACACAAGGTAAATAAGCTTATTAACTAACGGCAACTTCTAAATTAGGAACAATTTCTAAATGTCCTCACACTGAAAATGAACATCAAATATTCTAACCTCCACACTCCAAACTCTTATCGCTTTTCCCCAAACAAAAAGTATTAACAAATTAGGATAAAATGCAATGACATAAACAATCATAGATGCATCAGCGACACAACATCATATTCAAACATCGGTAAATTAAACATTGTGGAGGAAACGGGAGGTGAGATCTAGGGTTAAGAATAAGGAAATTACGGTGTTCCTCTATGTGGGAGCTGCCTTGAAGGCGATTTCCGACGCGATCAAGAGCTTTGCCGGTCGCTCGAACGATGGATCCCAGGGAGTAAATTGCTTTCCCAAGGGTTCCCATTTTTGACCTCCTCCTTCTTCGTTTAGCCCTCTTTCTGATCAGTGGGGCTGTGCAGTCAAGGTGTTTGTGTTATTGTGGCTTAGCAAAAGAGACGACTGAGTGAGAAATGAAGGCTTTCACAGAGTAATGGTAGGGCAGAATAGTGAATACCACATGCCTAGGGCCTCCAAAGGGTAAATTTGGAAATTAAGTTTTTTTTTTTTTTTTTTTTTTTCAATTTAGAAAATTTTAAGGTTTTTCTTAATTCCAATTGAATTATTCTCCCAAAAGATAGTCATAGAAGTAATCTATCAAAATATAGAAAGTAACTAAATTAAAGTAAATATGGGGTCCTAATGGTCATTGCTCAAATTACAAATAGAACAAATCATATTACATAATCGATAATCTGGCTCTAACGCTACGTTATAAAAAGTAAAAATTCAAATATTTTCTTCGATAAAATAGAACTCTACAGGAGTCGAACTCTAGAGGAGAAGTTGTTTCTTAGAGTTGTATGCTCTCTCTCTATCCCTATTTACTTGTCAAATATTTTCTAATTTGATTTCCCTTTTTACTTGTCATTTTTGACAAATCAAGGAAGAACATTTTTTTTCTTTCTATTATACCCTCAATTTAGTTGCATTGAGTTAATGTATTTGAAAAATATAGTGAAATAAATATGATTAAAACTCTATCACTTAATAGGAGTAATGATAAAATCACTGTACTAATCAATAATCATATTACATGATTAATAACCTGACTCTAATGCTACTCATAAAAAGTAAAAAAACTCAAATATCTAATTGGTGCATGTGAACTCATGACTTCTTCGAAAAAATATATATTTTATGTACATATTTTCTCTTTGTGTCAAAATTGTATGTTCAATTCTCATTTAAGTCTACACTAACATAACAAAATGGGCCTAATTTGAAATTTTCGATATTATAGAAATGGAAGTTAGAAAACCAACACATGCTGCAAAAATTGTACTTTGTGCTTTAACTAACCAATTTCTCTTTACTTTTTTTTAGTTTTACAAAAAGATTGTTGACTATTCTGCATCTAAGAAGGATCCAAGTTGTTGGTGTTGAGGTTCCTTGCTCTTGGAGGCCCGGCTGCAGAGGATTTTGGGGAGAAATCAACTTTGTTATCTGATGACAAAATGTGAGATTGAACCCACCCTTCTTCGTAATGAGGGTGACAACTTCCTAACAACTAAAATATAGAAAATAACAAGATTACATCATCATAGTATCTGACTTTTATTACAAAATGAGTTTATTTATACATATTATACACGTCCAATTAGGCATTATTTCTAGTAGTAGTTTGGAATACTTTATTATCATCAATTTGATTAGTTGATAAAACATGGCCAGCTAAGTCTTATTGCAGTACCTAACTACTACTACTACTACATAGTTTTGCTACTATATATATATTAAAATCCTTCTTCCATTGTATTTCTGAAAATTCTCCATCAAATGAGTGGAAGAACAATTATCTTGATTTTATTTTTTTGGGCTGTTCTTACCATTGTTACTCCTATTCTTGTACGTTTATCAGCTAGTGCTAAAGCCAATGGGGAATTTTTTGTTATCAAACACACAAGTAAGGATATTGTTGAAACGGGAAATCATAATAGCTTTGTTGGTTGGCTATCTGAACTTTCACTTAATTGGTGACGGTTTGATTCCACCTTCTTGTTGTTGATATTGTTAAAATGTTTCATCACTTCCTAGTTTTTATATGGTCTTATGATCAAGTTTGAAGTTATTAGTCTCTCTTTTTGCAGGTGAGCTAAACGCTGGAAAAATGATGGGGTTGTTGCCAAGGAGGGCGCTACACATGGACGACGAGGCTATGGGAGATGAAAATGTTGTTAAGCTATTTTGCTCGGATACTTCAAAAATGTGGTCGTACCTTTGTCAGTTCCTTTAAAAGTAGTGTATGTTTGGAGGATCTAATACAAACATGAGTGACATTTATAGAGGAACCGAGTAGCATAGTTTATAAGGCGTACATGGGGCCAATGATGAAGAGTGAAAAACATCATTTTGGTTGAAGAAATTGAGTACCATTATTTCAAATTGTTAAGGTAACCCCACTTGAGCATTTGAGACATGGTGGTCCTTGCATTATTTTGGCAAGGGATGGATGGACAAAATATGATTTGGTGTATATATATATCTACAGAAGGTACAACAACAATTCCATTTATTATATTACAGAAGCAATTGGTCAATTCTTTTTATTCTATTCGACTTTTTTTTTTTCATTTGTATTTCCTTTCTCATATAACAATAATGGTGGATGTGTAATATATGTATAATATGTGTATGATCGTGTATAATTTATGTATACTGACTAAAGAAAATAAACAGTAATTTGCTCGGCTTTTCGCGTAAGTATCATGATCCATTCTAGAATGAAGAAGCATATTCTTCCTAACAAAAGAAGGTTTACCTAACTAGTATGGAAAAAGCAGTGGAGTATGACTAAAGCATGAATGATTATGTTAGATTGGTAGGGTAATAACTCATCATGTAAAATCATCATACCAAATTGACAATATTTTCCAATCACTATATATCCGCTCATCAGCTATTTGATCGGGATACTATTACATAGGTTCCTAACGGAATTCTTTAGATTTTAAGGCCAACGATCCGTGGATTATGTTCCATACGACACTTGAACTCATAAGAAAGCTAGAGAAAACTGAAATGAGTGAGCCTCATTTATAATCAGTAGAGAGTCCTCTTTGATTGATCTTTATTGACAACAAGACTCTTTCATATTACATCACACCTTAAAATCTGGTACAAGATGGTAGAGCAACAATGTAAAAAGTAAAAAGACGCGAATGTATCTTCCGTTTTCTGTAGTTTCATTATAGTACTACTCAGTATGGACAGAAAAAACAGACTTAAAACATACCATTCAATGTGTCTCCGATGACATAGTTAACAAGCACTCATACTTCCAGATAAAATGTCTGATAACACTCGATCATCTAACAGTTTATTTGAGTGATCGAAGACATCAAACGTGTGGTTTAGACAAAGTGGCCAATGTACTCCTCCACGGTGATGTACTTAACATCTGGATAAAGTTCTGAGGCCTCAACCCCAAATGATGGCTCAATCTCAAAATTGGTTTGATCACCCTTCACGAATGTTGAGTGGTTGATTGCTAGTACGATATTGATTGGCATTGGAGATGCTGCAACAGTATGCAATATACATTGTCAGGATTACCTATGTTAAATTGAAAGAAACAGTAGTCTTGACTAAATATGAATGATATAAAGATTACTGACTCTGGATGTCTTTGAGAATTTGCTCCTCTGGAATGTAGATTTTCTCGAGAGTTTTACCAATCAGTTTCTCCCATATAGCCACAAGCTTGTTGAACGATAAGGTGTTCTTGGGAGGCCTGATGTAAAGGGACTTGTTCAACGTTCTCGGGTCATCAACAGCCTTAATGGTGTAGGTGCCAATGTCATGTTCTTCATTGAATACAGCTGCAGACAAACAGAAACAAAGCAGAAAAAAAGTAAACAAAAATGAGACATTTTGTCATGAACTTGTTCTGTTGGTGCGCGTACCACATTCAAATCAATGGAGTCACCACCTAAGGAATTTTTCTTGACTTACCCTTAACATTTCTGTCTCTGGTAATGATGACTTTGTCTCGAGGAGGAGCAGTGGCTCCTGGCTGGACCAAAGTTGCTAAAAAATAACCAGCAAAACAGTTGCACAAGGCATATAAGTATAGGGAATTTCTTCAGCCTCAATTGCTCTTCGGATTTGGACTTTCACAGCCAATGTAGACTTTGCTGGATCCACAGAGTTCATCCTATCGACATCCATACCAAACTCCGAAGGGAAGAACCTCTGCTAATTTTTAAGAACAAGATAATTAATTCAAACGATTTTCAGATTCTCTAGTGAAATATTCTTCCAAATTTGAGGCATTTAGGTGAACTTGCTGCATATTTCTGTCATACACTTGGTTATGCAGATCAAGATGTTCCACTAGGCCATGTTAACAATTAGTAATCTAACTCATTTTATTACCTTAAATCAACGAGACGAATACTCCCTTAATTAGAGGGTATGTTGCTCGGACTCTCCAAATATGTTGCTGAACCCATGTTGGATCCTCCAAAAATACACTACTTTTGGACGATCCAACACGCAACCATCAACATTATTGAAGTATCCGAGCAACATAGATTTAAGGTTCCTTTAATACTCCAAATTCTCTAATTCAAATGTTTGTCTATAAATTCAAGAATTTTCATCAACAATTACTGTAATCAAGATCATTCAACCCGTCTCTGATGACATAGTACTACGCAGTATGGACAGAAAAAACAGACTTAAAACATATCATTCAACCCGTCTCTGATGACATAGTTAACAAGCACTCATACTTCCAAACAAAATGTCTGACAACACTCATCATCTAACAGTTTATTCGAGTTATCGAAGACATCAAACGTGTAGTTTAGACACCGTGACCAAGGTCTCCTCCACGGTAGTGTACTTAACATCTGGATAAAGTTCCGAGGCCTCAACCCCAAACGATGGCTCAATCTCAAAATTGGTATGATCACCGTTCACGAATGTTGAGTGGTTGATTGCTAGTATGATATTGATTGGTATCGGAGATGCTGCAACAGTATGCAATATACATTGTCAGGATTACCTATGCTAAATTGAAAGAAACAGATGAATGATATAAAGATTACTGACTCTGGACGTCTTTGAGAATTTGCTCCCCTGGAACGTAGATTTTCTCGAGAGTTTTACCAATCAGTTTCTCCCATATAGCCACAAGCTCGTTGAACGATAAGGTGTTCTTGGGAGGCCTGATGTAAAGGGACTTGTTCAACGTTCTCGGGTCATCAACAGCCTTAATGGTGTAGGTGCCAATGTCACGTTCTTCATTGAATACAGCTGCAGACAAACAGAACAAAGCAGCCAAAAAAGTACACAAAAATGAGACATTTTATCATGAAATTGTTCTGTTGGCACGCGTACCAAATTCAAATCAATGGAGTAATTTTTTTCAACTTACCCTTAACATTCCCATCTCCAGGAATGATGACTTTGTCTCGAGGAGGAGCAGTGGCTAATGGCTGAGCCAAATTTGGTATGAAATAACCAGCAAAATAGTTACATGAGACGTAAGTATAGGGAATTTCTGCAGCCTCAATAGCTCTTCGGATTTGGGCTTGCACAACAAATGTAGACTTTATTGGCTCCACAACATTGATCCTATCGACATCCATACTAAACTCCGAAGGGAAGAACCTCTGAATTTTTTTTAGCACAAGATAATTTAGCTCTGTGAACACATTGGGTGTGTTTGGTATGAAGGAAAATGTTTTCCTGGAAAATAAGTAGATTTTTGACTTATTTTATAATCTTTTGGTGGGTGGAGGGGGGCTCGAAGGTAGGGGTGAAAAAAAATAAATTTTGAAGTTGAAAATATTTTTAAAAAACAAACTTAAATTTTTTTTTGGGGTAGGGGGTGGGTGGGGGGGTCGAGGGTAAGGGTGAAAAAATGAAAATTTGAAGTTGAAAATATTTTTTAAAAGCAAACTCAAATTTTTTTGGGGGATGGGTCAGGGATCGGGATGAAAAAATAAAATTTTGAAAATTGAAAATATTTTTTAAAAATAAACTTAATTTTTTTTGGGGGGGTGGTGGAGGGTGGGGGGTAGGGGTGGATGAGGTAAAAAATAAAAATTTGAAATTAAAAAATATTTTTTAAAAACAAACTTAATTTTTTTTGGAGGGGGTGGGGGACTGGTAGGGGGCTGATCGGGGAGGAGGGGTGGAGGGTCGGGGGTAGGGATGGAGTGGGGTGAAAAAATAAAAATTTGAAATTCGACATATTTTTTAAAGACAAACATAATTTTTTTGGAGGGAGGTGGAGGCTGATGGGGGGTCGTGGGTAGGGGTAGGGTGAAAAAATAAAAAATTGAAATTGAAAATATTTTTTAAAACAAATTATAATTTTTTTTGGTGAGGGGGGTGGGGGATGGCAAGGGTTGAAAAATTAAAAAATTGAAGTTGAAAATATTTTTTTAAAATAAGCTTTAAATTTATTTTTTCAACAAAAAAAAATTGTAATTTAAAATTGGAAGAGAGTTTTGAAAAATGTTTTTCTTAATTTTTGAAAGGAAGTCATTTTTAAGAACAAGATAATTAATTCAAATGATTTTCAGATTCTCTAGTGAAATATTCTTCCAAATTTGAGGCATTTACGCAAACTTGCTGCATATTTCTGTCATACACTTGGTTATGCAGATCAAGATGTTCCACTAGGCCAAGTGAACAATTAGTAATCTAACTCATTTTATTACCTTAAATCAACGAGACAAATACTCCCTTAATTAGAGGGTATGTTGCTCGGACTCTCCAAATATATTGCTGAACCCATGTTAGATCCTTCAAAAATACACTACTTTTGGATGATCCAACACGCAACCATCAACATTATTGAAGTATCCGAGCAACATAGATTTAAGGTCACTTTGATACTCCAAATTCTCTAATTCAAATGTGATCTATAAATTCAAGAACTTTATCAACAATTACTATATTCAAGATCACCATCATTCCCTCTGTCCCAAGTTTACACCCTTAACCAGAGGTCTCAAGTCCAAGCCCGTTGTGAAAAACCAGAAGTAACTAACCTTAATATTACCAGCTTCTTTGATAGCATCAATGATTTTAACTTGATCAGCCAATTGCACTTGACCAACAGTTGATATCACCACATCCACTTGTTTTATAGCCTTCAACAAACTCTCATGATCATACAAATCACCCTGTTCAAAAAAACAAGAAACTAAAATATACTTGCATATACAATTTATTAACAAATGCATCATATAAATATACATACATTAATAATAGTGACACCCAAATTCTTGAAATTTTCAACAATTTTGCCCTTAACAGGATCAGAAATTGTGGTCTCTCTAACTAAAGCAAAAGTTGGGTGTCCAGATTTTGCACTTGCTTCCACTACAAATTTACCAATACACCCTGTTCCTCCAATAATCAAAACTTTGCTTTTCTCAGCCATTTGATAAAATAAAACTTAAAGATTTTGAGTTGAAATTAAAGAACTTTCTCAAGAATTTATTAGTTGTGTTGTTTTGTGTATAAAACATGCTAAGGCAACATCATTTTATGCAATGAGGTGGGGAGCTGTAATTACCAAAATGACCTTGCTGTTCCAACTAGCTGTCTTTATGAATATTGTCTTTGCTTCCTTTGAGGTGCATCAACCTACTACACTGGTCTATTTTTATTTGTTCACCATTTACATGGCATGGCCAATAAATACTTTGTTTTATAGTATTATTCTTTAAATATCAAAATTTAGTATTTTTAGTGCCGTAGATAGATATAAATTATATACCTTCAAAACAAAATGATACAAATAAAATTAGTAGTTTCTATGCAAAAATAACATGTATAAAATGTAGTGACTAGTGCTGACCATATTAAATATGATTCCAAATCATGTCACATATGATTCCAAATCATGCCCAAATCATGTCAGATATGATTCCAAAACATTTAATTTTTGTATTTAATTTAATCTTTTTATCCAATTTTTTTCTCTCTCTCTCTGACGGTTAGTAATTCGTGCCATATTTTGTGGAGTGCTATTAGGTAGTATTAAATTTATCAAATATTCTCTCCTTAAGCACCCACATTCACACGTTTGTTTATTACTCCCTCTACGTTTATTTTGTGGAGTGCTATTAGGTAGTATTAAATTTATCAAATATTCTCTCTCCTTAAACACCCACATTCACACGCTTGTTTATTACTCCCTCTGTATGATACTTTTCATTTTTCGAGAGTCAAATAATTTAAGTTTGACAACGAATTCGCACATGAAATCTTTAAATATTTTGCAATGAAATTTATATATTTGTAAACTATGTAAAAAGTACTATAAGTCACAATAATTGATAATTCAAAATGTTTAAAAGATCTATGAAAAACTTACGGTCAAAGATACACTTGGTTGAATCTCAAAATCCGAAAAGTGCCACATAAAATGGGATGGAGGGAGTATTATTTTTTCCTTTTTTACGTTTTTGTAGTCATTTATTGTTATCATATTAATGTATTCCCTTTTATATAAAGATTTTTATGGTACCAATAAAGTTGGTACATTTATCAATAATTGAGTTATAGTTCCAATAAATATTAGAAATCCTTTTTTCACACGTTTCAATATTTTTTTAATATTTCCTTTTTTGCGTTTTCTAGTCTTTTATTGGGATAATATTAATGTATTCCTTTTATATAAACTAGTAGGGAGGCCCGTGCATCGCATGGGGCACGAAGCTCAATAATTTATGTATTTTGAAATCTTAAATTTTATTTAATGTATAACCTTTTGTCATAAAGGGATAAAATGAAGGTAGTAGTAGTAATTGACAAGAAAAAAAAGTTAATACATAAAGGCTACTCAAATAGATATATCATGTAAAGCATACAAAAATTCACACTGTTAAAGAACTCTCACAACACGTCTTATCTCATAATAATCGCAATACATGAGAAATAATTTTTAAAAGATTGACAGAATCTGTAAGTATAGTTTCGAGTTAATATCTCAAAAGGTCACTCAACTTTCAGAATTTATCTAGTAAAGTCATTAAACTTTGTTTTGTATCATTAAAATCACTAAACTTAGACATTTCTATCAATAAAATCACTCAATCAAATTTATCACTAAAAAAAGTATTGGCATAGCAAAATAATTATTATTTTTATATCATATAAATATGAATCCCACAAATAACTAAAATTAAAGAAATCTCATTAAGAATTTTTCACTTCCTCTCACAGTTTTTTTTAAAAAAAAAATTAAAATGTATGTCCAAACACAATTTTAAATTTCAAAACTTATTTATCAACAATTTTGAAAATTAATTTATTCAAGCTTAAACAAATCTAACGTTAGCAAACAATGGAATTACGAAGGAAAAGTAAGATCTTTACCTATTATATATAGCAAGAAACATCTAAATAAATTACACGCTGAAGAACTTAATTACTAATAATACTTACCTGTTCTATTCTGACATTTGTTTATTGTTTTTCTTCCTGTTTTGGATTTAATTTGTTGTTTTGCTGAAGTACTTGTACTCATTTTTTTTATTAAGGAGGCAAACTAAATATTATGGTATTACAGTAACACCAAAATATGTTTCACTAAGAATTTTTTTTCATTTATTTATTAAATCAAGACATAAACTATACAACAATATCATAAAATATTTATTTCCTTGATTAAGTCTGTCCGAATTTTTTTAATATGTTTTCTTTAATTTTATTTATTTGTGGGTCTGTGTTTACCTGATATAAAAATATACAAGTAATTTATTTTGCTATGCCAATATTTTATTTAATAATAATTTTAATTGAGTGATTTTATTGATAGAAATGTCTAAGTTTAGTGATTTTATTGATACAAAACAAAGTTCAATGACTTTGCTAGATAAATTCTCAAAGTTGGGTGACCTTTTGAGATATTAACTCTATAATATGATGACCCTTTCAGTATATTGCTTTAGTTATTGCACTACTGAGAAATCTATGATTTCTATTCATAATTTTATCAAATCCGGAGTTATCCGGACTCCATTATAATAAAATCAAACCATCGTAAAATTAAATACATCTAGCATATACATATCATTTGTAGCCTAAGTATTTTTTTCATCTAGTAATTGTAAGGAGTGATGCAACTTTGATTTTACATGTGTTCACACTTTTGTATTGCTCTTTGATTTCCTTGGTGTCCACATTGCTTAATGTCTTATTAGAACGGGAGTTGTTTATCCAATTTTAGAACTAGAGCTACCTGTCAACAAAGGTGGAGTATAAGGACTTTTGACATTGACAAAAGTGTTGTAAACCTTGTGATTAAAGGTACTATCAAAGGAAAGAAATGTGTTTTGTAATAGAAAGTGTCAACAATGAGCTAACCTATTGAAAGTTATGTTGGAAGAGTTTCTTTGATTTTTGCAGATAGGAGTGAGCTCATAGAAATTTATAAATCAATTCAATCATAGAACAATATTAAGTAACTAATTTTACAAGATCCAATGAGAAGCATAGGCTATAAAGTGAACATAATTTTTTTTGTAGAACATAATTGTGTTACTTACCTTTCCAAATTTTGTTCATAAGTTTTTCCGTATTCTAATCAAACGCATCTTCTAAATGGACAGTAATCAAATGACCATATTTGAGATCACTACATCAAAAATAATCATTAGCAAAAAATAATTTTTAATTGCCGTTAAATATGTATTTTTAGCGGCAATTAACACTCTTTGTATATGTCCCTAAAGCCTTTAACGACATTGGTTCTAATAGCACTTAACTAATACCGGTAAAGACTTTAACACTCTTTATTAATGTCAATATTTATTGCCGCTAAAAGATATTTTTGTTGTAGTGAATACACCCAGTGAAATTCTTGAATATATAAAAGAAGAAAGTCACTCCATTCACTCGAGTATATAAAAGAAGGAAACTACTCAAAACTTGATAACCACAAATTAAAATTGAACTTCATTTTTTGGGCACCTAGATTTTGATTCAAATATGTAATATATTATGCTTAATATTGTTCTAGTCCAGTTGAAAGCAATATTCAAATTGAATAAATTTCACAGTATTTTGACTTAGAAAGTCATAATAAGCTTGTATGGATCATGCCTTTCCTTGTTGCATGCTAAAATCAGTAAATGATATAAGACCTCTAACTTTCTTAAATTAGTGCATTGTTACAAATTGGAGTAATCCTCTCTTAGCAATTTAGTTTAGGCCACAAGTTTTGAGACTAAAAAAGACATGAGAAATCTAATGTTTTGCAATCGACTTGGCATTTTAAAATCATGTTAGGCAAAGCTTTGTAGTTTAAAGCAATATTTTTTTTTTTAAAAAAAATAATGACTTTATCAATGAGCTTCAAAATGCTATAACAGAAAGGACAATATCTTTATTAGCTTTTCTTAGTATAGTTTAATTAATATTATTTATTATGTCTAAATGTTAATATTTATCCCAAAAAGTATGAATACAGAGCCCAACTGCTATGAATGAAAATATGATTTACTTGATCTATTTTCGCCTTCCTTTTCAATCTTATCTAAGCTTTGTAACTGAAGGCGGCATTGTATGATCTACTTATACGATTTTTACGGCATAATATCTCATTTAAAATGTAGGATTAATGTGTCTACCAATTCTAGAAATGTTTATAGAGATTTAGGCACGATAATAAAATGATTAATCTTCATCTATGAAACACGTGTTTTTCGTGATATATCCCTATTTCTTTTGATTGATCTATTTTCTGTCCTAGCTTTAAGAAAAAATGCTTTGCAAAATGGAAGACCTCATCTGAAATTTTCCCAATGAAAATTAAGCCACCATAGGTATGTTGTATGCACATCCTCTTTCCTTCTTTCTTTCTTATCATTTTAATTGGGGAAAATACATAAAATTCCCCCTGAACTTGGCACGAAAACTTACTTTAGTACTTAAACTACACGAGTGCTTCTTTACCCCCCAATTTAGTTTGAATTGAATTTAATTACC
Organism: Solanum stenotomum; assembly: GCF_019186545.1. NCBI lineage: Eukaryota > Viridiplantae > Streptophyta > Magnoliopsida > Solanales > Solanaceae > Solanum > Solanum stenotomum. Next base: position 2,117,294 of record NC_064283.1, read on the forward strand.
CCTTAAAGAGTGACGTGGCAAAATTTGTATCACCAACTTTTCATAAGCGGGTGAGAAAGGAAAAGACACCAGAAACTGACACATGTCATCTTTTTATTGGATAACATACTTAATAATTTATTTTACTAATTTTTTAATATTTTATTTTGAATTAACTTTTCTCTCTCTATATTTCTTTTTCTGCATCTTCTTCTTCATTTTTTTTTCCATTTTTGTTCTTTTTCTGCATCTTCTTCTTCATTTTTTTTTCTCTTCTCATAACTCTTTCTCTTTTTTATTCTTTTCATTTAGTTCAAGTAAACATTTACTTTCAAATATAACTTCTTCCACATTTTTTCTTCTTCTTTTCTTTTCTATTTTTAATCGTTTCTTTCTTCTTTTTTTTTACAAAATTTTTGGTGTTTGATTCACCCACCATTTTTTACATCAAAGAAGATTATTAGATTTATCAGTTTAAATCGTTTTCAGAATGAAGTTGACTGCCATTAAAAAAAATCGAAGATATTGTTGGCAAAATATTAACTATGGAGATTTCCCCCAATTCATTAATAATTTTTCATTTTTATGCAAATAATTTTTTAAATTTTTGAGGAAGGTGGTATCATATAACTAAACTGAAATGCAATTGAAATTTGAATTATAGTTTGTATATTGAGGAGTAAATTCATTGATTGGTTTAATTTTTGGCTCAATATTATTTTTTTTAAAAATAATTATTATGGAGATTTAAGCAATTAATTAGGAATTTTGTTAATGTACACGTGGACGAATGAAAACGCGTGTGACTCAGCAACACTCAGCCTTCAACTGGGCTGGTGATGGAAAGGTTGAAAAAAATCACTTAAAAGATGTTAAGGGGGGTATATAAACACCCGTGTAATTTAAGTACTAAAGTAAATTTTCGTACCAAGTTCAGGGATTTTTTATGTATTTTCCCTTTTAATTGGCTTTCTTCCACCTAATTCTTTCAACCATTCAAATTTAATAGTATTTGTTTTTGTTGTCTTCACACCTTCTTTTCCGAGATTTAGTTTTACAAACATATTATTTATTAATTTAAATGCATAAGGTGCATTATATGCCTCAAATTAGTTGATAACGAACACAAAATACATGAAAAAGACATAATACATGTAGAAATCAAGAACATTTGCTAACAAACATGTCAAAACTCTAGCACACATATTATACACATTCACCCCAATTTCCAACACTCAACAACAACTGTAAGCATAAAAAATTCATTTGCCAAAACTTTTACAAACACATATTATATGCCTAAAAAGAGAAGTAGGTTAAGAACAACGTAAGTAGATAGAAATATTCTCCTGAAAACAGAGCGATATTCAGCGAGGGAAGAAGAAAGCACTTGTTGTTGGAAAACTATATGCACAGCGGAAGCATACTAGATTCTTAATGCTTACATAAATAATAGATAACCAATATTGTTTATGCTAGACCACATAATCATACTGAAATTTAATTCGATAAATACCTCTTGAAGAATGAACAAATACCTTCAAGCGAATCCCCAAGTTAGACAGTCCTTCAAGTGAATCTACAAGATAGCCATGGACTTCTACAATGATCCCAAGTTCACATCTGAACTCTCTCAATACTTGGGTGGGCAAGTATCGAATAGAAAACTAATCAATCTCTTTCTAGGTTAGGAGAATCTCTATTTATAGAGATTTTTTCCCCAATCCAAAAAGGAGAAGAAAACTCAGTTTTCTTGAAAAACAAGAAAACCCACGCCTACTCCTTTTTTTTCTTCTAAGAAATAGGATTCTGAGTTCTAGTTAAATATGGGCACTAGAGGGACCACACAATTAATTACTGAGGCTTCCTATTATGGAAATAATTCCAAATAATTAATTTGAATTATTCTTACCATAATAAATTACAAATCATTCCACTAGAAATTCGTAATTGCACTCCTCTATTTATATTTCATAATTCCCCATTAAACACTTATGTAATTCCTCATGTTAAGATTTTAGATACTAATCAATAAATTAAATTACTGACGAATTTAACTTAATGATTAATTTCCTTTAGAGCACTACTTAACTTATTTCATGTGTCGGATTCATAAATCCACTTGCAAGGTTTGACATGATGAAAACTTATAAGTTTCTCAAAAAGGCATATCAATCAATCTCTATAACGAGACATGGATTCCATCAACTAACTTATTAGTTCACCAATATATATTATTATCATCCAACTTACCAGGCATATTGACCCATCTCAGAATCTCACCTTTTAATAAATCAAAACGATAATTAATATATACAGATCATAATAGTTATATCAGGATTAAGAATATAAGTACATTTAATAGTTTAGAGAATATGTTTTGTCAGTCAGTCTAAAACAACTATCTCTACTCGGTCCCGTTCAATACATACAAAATGCACTAGCACAAGAAGTTGGAACTATACCGTTCCCATAATCAAGATAAATTACATATAATCTTGTGCTACAATCGTACCGATGGCATGTCCAATTTCCATCCTAGATTGTGAACAAAAAACTTTATACTTATAAGAACCGATGATTTAATCCTCTGTGTATAAGCTAAAACTCTACACACTAAATCATCTACTATATAAGTAAATAGACACCATAAACGAATATATGATCTATTAAAATTGAGCAAATATTTATTCTATAATAAATATTATTTCTTAACACTTGGTTAATAGTATATATCCCAACACTTGTGAAAATTAAGGAGTAAATATCTCAAAGCTCAGTCGAATTATGTTGTAAAGTCATTCAACTTTATTTTGTATCAATAAAATCATTGAACTCTTTTATAAAATTAGTTGATCAAATTTACCATAAAAAACATTTTAACATGATAAAATAAATTAATTGCTCTCCCACAAATCTCAATCTTTTATATGTTATTCTTCTTTTCTGCAAAAATTACAAAAAAATTACTCTCCATTTCAAAAAATTACAATCATGGATCAATGAATTAAGTGTAAGATATGAATTTTTTAAAAAATTATTGGTGAAATTATTTTTAAATATAATACGAACAATATAAAATGGGAAGAGAAGAAAGTGGATACCTCATCACGTTCAGTTTTCATACGTTCCCTCGAATGGGTTCGACTTGCTTCACAAATTTACTAAAAAGTTCAAAATTCATGCCAATTGTTTTTAACTTTTTCATGACTTTTAAATATTTTAAGAAGTTTCTCGTAAATATATTTTAGAAAATAATGATTTTATCTTGTAGAATAATTTTTATGGTAAGTTTGATAGAGTTATTTTATAAAAGAAATATTCAAAGTTGAGTGATTTAATTGATATAAAACAAAGTTGAATAATTTTACAATATAATTTCTCAAAGTTGAATGTCCTTTTGAGATATTTACTCGAAAATTAAGAGAAATTTAACGCTTTTGGAATTATGAGACTGTAAGGGAAAAATGGATCAATCCATAGATAATATAAAAAGCATCTATGTGTTACATATAGTACATGTGTCTTTGTGATATGAGTGAGGTAAGCTTAAGAAAATTACAGATTTGTCCTTGTTGGTCCTTCCCAACTCCCTACATAGTACATGTGTCTTTGTGAAATGAGTGGGGAGTAGTACTTGTTTACTGAAGTGGGCCCTAATACAATACAACTTATATTACCTTTGGTACATCTATTTGATGCTGTGTTAGTCCTATTAACTCCCACTTATATATATGAGTAATATTGAATTTCAAAATTTTAATTATATCACATGACACAAATTTCGGCAGACGAACTATAACACTGATATGCTTCATCTTTCTGATGCCCAAATGGCAATCACTATAAAAAAAAAACTCAAACGGATGTTAGTAATACAAGTATTTCAAGAACACAAAAAATCACGAGGACATAGAAAATGGTAAACTAATGAAATAGAAACAATTGAAGTCAAAATTTTGAAGTGAGCATCATAATATAACACCTATACAATTGCATAGGAAAATTTTAGCCCAAAAAAGACACGTATGGACATTAGAAATAGTCAGTTACCATTTAGTCAATAAGACTACAGAATTCTTATCATTTGTCACATCTTTAATATACAACCTTATAAGCTTTTAGTACCATCCATAATGCAATGTTCGTCCTCAACTGCCATTTCTAAATAAGAGTAAGATTTTTATGGTACCAATAAAGTTGGTACATTTATCAATAATTGAGTTATAGTTCTAAGAAATATTAGAACTACTTTTTTCAGCAGTATATTGATTAACCCTTCAATTTTCTTCATCCATATCTCATTAACCTTGCATCTTCTCCACTTAATCGTCTCTCATTCCAATTCGATGGTGAAGACGCCGCATAAAAGTCCTAGACTTAAATCTGTGGTTGTCATTGATAGCACACCCAAAATTTGTTTAAGACCATCTTTTGAATTGAATGCATTCACTCAATCGCCTGACGAAGTTCGTATTAGAGATGCCAACGAATTCTCTGATAGAATTAATGAGTGTATTGTTATAAAAAAAATGCACTGTGTGTTTGATAAAGCGGTTTAAAAATGATGTTGAATTATGATTTGCTTCAACTTCGCGAACAACAATAATTGTTGATCCGATACTTTTGACTACTTTCATCAAATTATCCAATCAAATTACTTTCCTCTGGATAACATACTGTGTTTATTTTTTCTTGGTGTTGTTGAAATTATTATTGGTTGTTCTGTTCATTTCAGAGTTTAATCACTATTTTTTTGGTTCATTATTTTTGGTGAATATATCGTGTAACCTTAATGGTGTACGTTTGGTTTTGTAATAGAACAATGTGTGATGTTGGTATATAATCCAAACGTTTGAATTTCAATATATGTTGTTAATACCATCATTTTACTCTCTATATATAACTAATAATATGACAGGATTATGTTATATTTACTCCAACAGTATACCAACAACTTTGTTGTATTACTCTAAGTTGTTGTTTGTTTTTTTTTGCAAGTTTTAAGTTGGTATTTAATAAATGCATTTCAACCAAACACGACAATACCAACTACATATGCAGTAAAAAATCATCAATGGGAATAAACTATTGAAGAATAACCAAAGTTGTAATAATCTGCAGTTATCATTCTTAGAAAATTTCAGAAGTTCTGGAAGAAGAAAGAAAAACCAATCAAGAAAATTGCAAAATAATACATCATTGTTAAGTTTGATAAGCAAACTTAGGGCATGTCTTTTTGTTATGTCCTGATGTACCACATTTACTACAAGTGTATTGATATTTTGTTAAAAGAAGTCTTAAGTAGTACACTTTTGTAATCACACCATTGATATTGCGCAAGATATGATATTGTGCTAGAATCATGTTTGTAACTTTGTATATAAATAGTGGATATTTTATCAATTGTAAAGCATAGAAATACAAAATAGTTTTCAACTCTTTTCGGTCTCTGATTTATCAATTCTTATCATGGTATCAAGAGCCTACTTTTTTTTCTCCCTGAAACCACTTTAATTTTCTCCTTATTCTTGTTTAGTTTCTATCGGATATCTCTTGTCTTTCTAATGGAGTCACATTCCCACTGTTCTACTAAGAAAATTAAATAAAAGACTTGTTTTCGAAAATGAAATTAAGTTTTAAAAGAAAAATCGATTTTCAAAGAGAGTCGCCACTTAATTTTTTGAAAGAAATTAAGAAAACTTAAGATTTTCAAAAGATCTAAATAGATTAAAAATCATTTGAATTCCAAATAGGGTTTGGGGTTCAATTTATATTTCGAGAAGGGTTTAAGCATTCGAAATATCCGCTAACGTGAGGTTGACCAACGACTTGACTAAACATTTGACGAATTTTAAAATACTAATTAAATAAAGACAACTCATTTTTTCATTTTTTGAAAGGAAATAAATTAAAGGAATTTTAAAGAAAATAACTCATGTATCAACAAGACAACTAATAAAATAATTCATAAATAAAATAAGTACTAACTAAAATATAAATAGTGAAAATTACAAAAGTGTACTACTTAAGACTTCTATTAACAAATTATCAATATACTTATATTTAATTACAAACTAAGTGTCACGCCCCGAGCCTACACCCTGGACGTGGCCGGCACTCGGAGACCATTGCTGTGCCCCAAGCAAACCCTTGGCCCGGATATTTAACTCAGCGAAAGACTTAACTCAACACAATATAGGTTCATAAAACAACTTAAATGATAAAGTCTGGCCAAAATGGCAACTTATGTCTCAAATAGAATATCTGTAAATACATAGATGAGAGACTCAACTATTGTATGACTTTCTATGAAGCCTCTATAATACTGAGATGGATGTTGGGACTAACCCCACAACATCTTAATAAAGAAAACTAGGAAAGTGAATAAAAGAGTCCTCCGAAATGCAAGGAGGCTCACCACTGACTCTGGAGTGCTCGACTAGATCAACGGCTCGCTGGAAGTTGATCCTGGTTACCTGCGTCTGCATCATAATAAAATGCAGGCCAACTGGCATCAGTACATTGAATGTAAGAGTATGCGAATTAGAAAGATAAACAACAACTTATGCTTGAAAAGAGTGAAGTGGAACACTTACCTTGGCTCTGTACAACTCATGAACAACTGAACTCAATATAAAGCAATAAGACACATGTAATATATATATATATATATAAATCTTGTAAAACAATGTAAACAACTTAGTTCATTAAAGATAAAGCAATAAAAAATTCAACTTTACTTATATATAAAAGTAATATAACTTTAGTGGGAGATTCTTTAATCGACAACACCCACTATGAGCCGTAGTGATGATACAACGTTTTACCTCACGTTGCCCAAGGACCATCATATACCTTGCCGTGATATAGGACTTTACTTAACTTAGTGGATCCACTAGCTTAACTTACGTGATCATCTAAAAAGTATGACCCGTTAAATCCCATGATGGCTACATAGTTCTTATGGAGAATTGAGTTAATATGAACTCGCGTCCCCAATTCGGTGCTTAATACTATTCCCAAAATATACTTTAGTTCATATGTGTTTTAAACACCTTTTTCTTTAGTTTGAGATAATTGCTCAAAGTTTAGCCCAAAGGCTCTCTTGGAATCAATGTTTTCTTTACTGAAAACTAGCCCAAATGATCTTTTGAAAATCATAGTTCCTTACTTGCTCAAATGTGAAAACATTTATAAACTTCCTTGGGAATACTTAGTTCTCTAATAAATTTTGAGAAATGAATTCAGCTCCTTACTCTTTGCTTAACTTGAAACTTGAGCCTTAAAATGAAGTTTAAACGTTTAATAAAGACTTTTGAAAAACTTTAAGAAAACTTTGCTTTGACTTGCTTCTTAACTTCTAGACTTGACTCTTAACTTCTTTGACTTTAATCTTAGCTTTCCTTGAATTGGATTATAGATTCAAGGGCATGATCTCATGTTTGTGGATGATTTCATGATGTTTAGATGTACTTTAGAGTGTTAGAATCGACTAGGAAACATAGGTACATCACTTAGGAACAAGGTGGGGAACTAATGGAGAGAACTGGCATCCCTAGCGCTCTGAGAGGCGCAGGGAGCCAGCCCTCAAACTTCAGAGAAGTTTGACTGGTGCTCTGGCTGGCGCGATACGCCAGAGGCCAAACTTCAGAGAAGTTTTTGTGGTGCTCTGGCAGGCGCGACGCCCCAAACAATGGTTTTTTTACCGTTTCTCATTATTAACTATCTAAAAACACCCTTAATCATCACGATATCCTTCTTATCACAAATCATAATCTTGAATTTATAATTCAAATTCAAGGTAGAGTTAAAAGTCAAGTCTTGTGAGTTCTTCGAGTCATTTCAAAAGTCTTTTACAACTGTTTTAAACTTGTTTTAAGACTTGAACATTGAGTTGAGTAAGAGTAAGAGTGAAGTTCTTTTCTTCAAAAGATTATATGGGAACTAAGTATTCCCAAGGAGTAAATGTTTTCACATTTTAAATAAGAGAGGAAATGCCGATTTCCAAGAGAGCTTTTGAGGTAGTTTTTGAGTAATATCTCAAACCAAAGAAAGAGTTATGTTTTTAAACATATGAGCTAGTTACATTTTGGGAGTAGTATTGAGCACCAATTTAGGGACGAGTTTGAATTTAGATAATTCAAAGTCTCTATAAACCATGTAGCCAACATGGGTAGAAAAAAGTCATACTTTTTAGATGGTTCCTTAATGCTTTTAGTATAGACTAGTGGATCTACTTAGTAGTAGGTTCTATACCCCTGACAAAGTATATGACGGTCCTGGCAGCGTACGGCAAAACGTTGTATCATCACATAGCTCATAGTGATGGTTGTCGATAGAGAATCTCCTACAGAGTTATTTTGTATCTTTATATATACACATAAAGTTTATATTGTATTTTCTAATACATTGAGTTGTTGTTTATTGTTTAAAGTCTTTTCTTTATACTGCATCTATTTACTACTTTATATTGAAATGAGTTGAGTACAGTTGAGACGAGATAAGTGTTTCATTCAGTTCCAGTTCAAGCTTATGTTTTGTTTTAGAATTTCCCTCGCATGCTCGTACATTTGATGTACTGATGTCATTTGGTATGCATCATTTTATATAAGAATACAAAATATCTCTGTGGGAGTTTCTCTAAACCGACAACCATTTTTATGAGCTTAAACGATGGTACATCGGTTTGCCTCACGCTGCCAGGGCCGTCTTATACCTTGCCGGGGGTATATAACCTTACTCACTAAGTGGATGCACTAGTGTATGCTAAAAACATCAATGAATCATCTAAAAAGTATGACCCTTGTCTACCCATGTTAGCTACACGGTTTATGGAGACATTTGAATTATCTGAATTCATAGTTGTCCCCAAATCGGTGCTCGATACGACTCCCAAAATATACTAGCTCGTATGTTTAAAAACATAACTTTTTCTGTGGTTTGAGATTATTGCTCAAAAACTAGCTCAAAGGCTCTCTTGGAATTCAATGTTTCCTCTTTTGGAAATCGGTGTTTCCTCTCTTGTTTAAATGTGAAAACATTTTAACTCTTGGGAATACTTAGTTCCCTTATCATCTTTTGAAGAAATGAACTTCACTCTTACTTTTACTCAACTCAATGCTCAAGTCTTTAAAACATGTTTTAGAACAAATGTAAAAGACTTTTGAAAGACTCTAAGAACTCTTTTGACTTGACTCTTAACTTTCCTTGAATCTGAATTATGGATTCAAGGTTTATGATCTCATGTTATGGATGATCTCATGATGTTTAGACGTACATTAAACTGTAGAAATTAACTAGAAAACATAGGTACGATTCAAGGGAACTCAAACTGAAAGAAGTGGGAAAGGGTAGAGGACCTAGTGACCTGGCGTACTGAGTGGCGCCGGGCGCCAGACCCTGAACTACAGAGTCTGGGTTATGGCACACTGAGTGGCGCGACGCCCCAGTGCCCAACCCACAGACTACGTCTTGGGGCGCTCTGAGTAGCGCAACGCCCCATGCCCAACCCAAAAAATCCCTGAATTTTCTTGCTCATTTTTCAACTCTAAACCTCCTAGATTCGATTGGTTTCTTCCCCAAATACTTAGATTCGAACACACAACCAAAGTATACAAGAATCTACTAAAAAACAACCTATCTCATGCAATTAACTCAAGAACTCCTCAAAACTTCAACAATCAAGATTCAAACGAAACTTTTAAAAAAATTCATCAAGAACTCATAAACTCTTCTTTCAATAACATAATTACGCTGAATTGAATCATGATTGGTGAGTGGGTGAACGAACCCAACGCTATGTGATCTCACATACCTTGTAGGGATTAACCCTTGGTGAAATCCACAAGCTAAACTTCAAGAATGCGACAAATCATTGGCTTCTTCTCCTCTTTTCTCTTCTCTCAAAACCCTAGCGTAATTTTTATGAAGCGTAAAGTGAACCAAATCAGTTTAGACCCCATTAAACTACTAAAAATGAATTTAATTAATTGGGTAATGAAAAGACCAAAATACCCTTCTAAAATCCGGGTGACTCCTTATTCTGACAGCCCGACTTCAGACGGGCATATCTCCTTCATGCGAACTCAAAAACTAGCAAACTTGGTGGCGTTGGAAAGATAATTCGAAGACCTTTAATTTGATATCTTGTAGCCCACCTAAATTATTTTGTGCTATGTGTTATGATCGTTTGAAGTTGACCCAAACTCATACTTAGTTTAATTTGTCAAACTTTCCAAATTTGATTATTTCCAAAAAACGGTTTCTTTCTAATTCTAGTTCTTTCGAATAACTGGGCGTTACAATTAGTCTTTTTTTTGCAGGTGAGCTAAAGGCAAGGAAAATGATAGTGTTGTTGCCAAGGAGGGCACTACACATGGACGATGAGGCTATGGGAGATGAAAATGTTGTTAAGCTATTTTGCTCGGATACTTCAAAAATGTGGTCGTACCTTTGTCAGTTCCTTTAAAAGTAGTGTATGTTTGGAGGATCTGATACAGATACTAGTGACATTTATGGAGGATCCGAGCAACATAGTTTATAAGGTGTACATGGGATCAATAATGAAGAGTGAAAAACTTCATTTTGGTTCAAGAAATTGAGTACCATTATTTTTCCAAATTGTTAAAAGGTAACCCCACTGGGGCATTTGAGACATGGTGGTCCTTCTTGCATTATTTTGGCAAGGGATGGATGGATAAAATATGATCTGAGGATATATTTATATATCTACAGAAGGTACAAAAACAATTCCATTTATTATAGTACATAAGCAATTAGTCAATTCTTTTTATTCTATTCAACTTTCTTTTTTTTCATGTGTACTTACCTTTCTCATATAACAAACAATAATGGTGGATGTGTAATATATGTATGATCGTGTATAATTTATGTATACTGACTAAAGAAAGAGTATGATAGTGATTGGTATTGGAGATGCTGCGTCAATAGTATGCAATAGACAATGTCAGGATTACCTATGTTAAATCGAAAGAAAGAGTCTTGACTAAAAATGAAATGATATAAAGATTACTGACTCTGGATGTCTTTGACAATTAGAAACAAATCATATTACATGTAACATGATCAATAACCTGACTCTAATGCTACTCGTATAAAGTACAAACTCAAATATCTAATTGGTATATGTGAACTCATGAAATAGATATTTTATGTACATATTTTCTCTTAATACTTTTTTTAGTCTGAGAAAAAAATTGTTCACTATTCTGCATCTAAGAAGGGTCCAAGTTGTTGGTGTTGAGATTCCTTGCTCTTAGAGTCCCCGGCTGCGGAGGTTTTTGGGGCGAAATCAACTTTGTTATCTGATAACAAAACGTGAGATTGAACCCACCCTTCTTTGTAATGAAGGTGACAACTTCCTAACAACTAAAATATAGAAAATAACAAGATTACATCATCATAGTATCTGACTTTTATTACAAAATGAGTTTATTTATACATATTATACACGTCCAATTAGGCATTATTTCTAGTAGTAGTTTGGAATACTTTATTATCATCAATTTGATTAGTTGATAAAACATGGCCAGCTAAGTCTTATTGCAGTACCTAACTACTACTACTACTACATAGTTTTGCTACTATATATATATTAAAATCCTTCTTTCATTGTATTTCTGAAAATTCTCCATCAAATGAGTGGAAGAACAATTATCTTGATTTTATTTTTTTGGGCTGTTCTTACCATTGTTACTCCTATTCTCGTACGTTTATCAGCTAGTGCTAAAGCCAATGGGGAATTTTTTGTTATCAAACACACAAGTAAGGATATTGTTGAAACGGGAAATCATAATAGCTTAGTTGGTTGAGTATCTGAACTTTCACTTAATTGGTGACGGTTTGATTCCACCTTCTTGTTGTTGATATTGTTAAAATGTTTCATCACTTCCTAGCAATATGGTCTTATGATCAAGTTTGAAGTTATCAGTCTCTTTTTTTGCAGGTGAGCTAAAGGCTGGGAAAATGATGGGGTTGTTGCCAAGGAGGGCGCTACACATGGACGACGAGGCTATGGGAGATGAAAATGTTGTTAAGCTATTTTGCTCGGATACTTCAAAATTGTGGTCGTACCTTTGTCAGTTCCTTTAGAAGTAGTGTATGTTTGGAGGATCTGATACAAACGCGAGTGACATTTATTGAGGATTCGAGCAACATAGTTTATAAGGTGTACATGGGGCCAATGACGAAGAGTGAAAATTTTCATTTTGGTTCAAGAAATTGAGTGCCATTATTTTTCCAAATTGTTAAGGTAACCCCACTTGAGCATTTGATACAGGGTGGTCCTTGCATTATTTTGGCAAGGGATGGATGGGCAAAATATGATTTGTTGTATATATGTATCTACAGAAGGTACAACAACAATTCCATTTATTATATTACAGAAGCAATTGGTCAATTCTTTTTATTCTATTCAACTTTTTTTTTTCATTTGTACTTACCTTTCTCATATAACAAACAATAATGGTGGATGTGTAATATATGTATAATATGTGTATGATCGTGCATAATTTATGTATACTGACTAAAGAAAATAAACAGTAAATCTGCTCAGCTATTCGCGTAAAGATCCCCACTTTACTTAAGAAAGCATCATGATCCATTCTAGAATAAAGAAGAATATTCTTCCTAACAAGCACTCATACTTCCAGATAAAATGTCTGATAACACTCGATCATCTAAGGTTTTATTTGAGTGATCGAAGACATCAAACGTGTGGTTTAGACAAAGTGGCCAATGTACTCCTCCACGGTGGTGTACTAAACATCTGGATAAAGTTCTGAGGCCTCAACCCCAAACGATGGCTCAATCTCAAAATTGGTTTGATCACCCTTCACGAAAGTTGAGTGGTTGATTGCTAGTACGATATTGATTGGCATTGGAGATGCTGCAACAGTATGCAATATACAATGTCAGGATTACCTATGTTAAATTGAAAGAAACAGTAGTCTTGACTAAATATGATTGATATAAAGATTACTGACTCTGGATGTCTTTGAGAATTTGCTCCTCTGGAACGTAGATTTTCTCGAGAGTTTTACCAATCAGTTTCTCCCATATAGCCACAAGCTCGTTGAACGATAAGGTGTTCTTGGGAGGCCTGATGTAAAGGGACTTGTTCAACGTTCTCGGGTCATCAACAGCCTTAATGGTGTAGGTGCCAATGTCATGTTCTTCATTGAATACAGCTGCAGACAAATAGAAACAAAGCAGAAAAAAAGTAAACAAAAATGAGACATTTTGTCATGAACTTGTTCTGTTGGCGCGCGTACCACATTCAAATCAATGGAGTCACCACCTAAGGAATTTTTCTTGACTTACCCTTAGCATTTCCATCTCTGGTAATGATGACTTTGTCTCGAGGAGGAGCAGTGGCTCCTGGCTGGACCAAAGTTGCTAAAAAATAACCAGCAAAACAGTTGCACAAGACATATAAGTATAGGGAATTTCTGCAGCCTCAATTGCTCTTCGGATTTGGACTTTCACAGCCAATGTAGACTTTGCTGGATCCACAGAGTTCATCCTATCGACATCCATACCAAACTCCGAAGGGAAGAACCTCTGCTAATTTTTAAGAACAAGATAATTAATTCAAACGATTTTCAGATTCTCTAGTGAAATATTCTTCCAAATTTGAGGCATTTACGCGAACTTGCTGCATATTTCTGTCATACACTTGGTTATGCAGATCAAGATCTTTCCACTAGGCCATGTTAACAATTAGTAATCTAACTCATTTTATTACCTTAAATCAACGAGACGAATACTCCCTTAATTGGAGGCTATGTTGCTTGGACTATCCAAATATGTTGCTGAACCCATGTTGGATCCTCCAAAAATACACTACTTTTGGACGATCCAACACGCAACCATCAACATTATTGAAGTATCCGAGCAACATAGATTTAAGGTCCCTTTAATACTCCAAATTCTCTAATTCAAATGTTTATCTATAAATTCAAGAATTTTCATCTACAATTACTGTAATCAAGATCCCCATACTCCATTATCCCCTCTGTCCCATGTTGCATACAGATAAATAAGATCCCTCCATCCTTAACCAGAGGCCTCGAGTTCAACCTCGTTTCGAAAAACAAGAAGTAATTAACCTTAATATTGCTAGCTTCTTTGATAGCATCAATGATCTTAACTTGATCAGCGAAATTGCATTGCACCAACAGTTGATATCACCAGATCCACTTGTTTTATAGCCTTCAACAAACTCTCATGATCATACAAATCACCCTGTTCAAAAAAACAAGAAACTAAAATTAATTTTGCCCTTAACAGGATCAGAAATTGTGGTCTCTCTAACTAAAGCAAAAGTTGGGTGTCCAGATTTTGCACTTGCTTCCACTACAAATTTTCCAATATACCCTGTTCCTCCAATGATCAAAACTTTGCTTTTATCAGCCATTTGATAAAATAAAACTTAAAGTAAAGAACTTTCTCAAGAATTTAGTTGTGTTGTTTTGTGTATAAAGTATGCTAAGGCAACATCATTTTATGCAATAAGGTAGGGAGATGTAATTACCAAAATGACCTTGTTGTTCCAACTTTCTCATTTGTTTGCACTTAATGAAAGTCTGAATCTGAATTGTTTAGACGTTAGCCCATTAAGCGCATTTGTTTTGATTCAGATCTAACCACTTAATTCCTCTGACCGAGTCAGACTTAGTATAGAGTCTGAAAATCGTTCAGATCTCTGTTTAATGCTCTTCATTTTCTTTAATATTAACTTCTAATTTATTTCTCTTCTTCTCCACTCTTCCTGCAAACTCACCACACCCATTACACCATTACTAACCTAACCTGCACTTTCATTTTACTTATATCTTGCTTCTTCCAAATCACTACACCACCATTGGCAAAAAATATGAGTGAATCTATTGACGAAAATATTAAATCGATGAGTTGAGAATATTAACTATTAATCATTCCATGGAAACGATCATGAACAAGATTTAGAAGAGCTTGAACTTTTTCTTAAAATGCATCGATAATTGCTTCGCTAGATGCTACCATACGTTGACAAAGCTTGTGGGTTCTCCGATAGCGTAAATAGGCAGACGGGTGAATTTTGGGATTTTTAAAGAAGAAGTGGTATAAAAATTGAATTTGTTGATGAATGTGGGAGATGTTCACTTCATAGTGTAATGTGCCAAAAAGAATGGGAGAAACTTGAACCGATACGTTCAATACTCATTATTTTTTCAATATATATAATTCATAGCATAATTATAGCTTGAGCTCATAAGATGTGGCCTTCTAAAAAGTATATAGTAAATCTGCTCGGCTATTCGCGTAAAGATCTCCACTTTACTTAAGAAAGGACATGATCCATTCTAGAGTGAAGCAGTATATTCTTCCTAACAAAAGTTAGGTGAAGTTGGAAGGTTACCTAACTAGCAGAGGAATTTCCTGGCGTATGACTAAAGCATGAATGATAATGTTAGATTGGTAGGGTAATAACTCATCACGTAAAATCATCATACCAAGGGTGTGTTTGGTATGGAGGAAAATATTTTCCAATTTTCTCTTTATGTTTGAATGTTTTCTGTAACAGTAAATAATGGGCAAAAAAGGAGAGAAGCAGTTGAGGTGGTCAAAGCCAATGGAATATTTGATGTTGGAGATCCTAGCTGATGAAGTGAAGCAGGGAAATAAATCAACTAATCAGTTTAAGGTTATCTCATTCAATCGTGTTTCGAATGCCATTAATGAACAATTAGGAATGGACTGTTCTCCTAAGCATGTGGAGAATCATCTTAAAACGCTAAGAAGCACATGGAATACAGTGCAAACTCTACTAAACAAAAGTGGTCTTGGATGGGATGACAACTTGAAGATGATTACTGCCAGTCCTAGAGTGTATGCAATGCATATTCAGGTAAGGTTGCTGTAATCAGTATTTACGTCGTTTATGCAACTCTATGAATATTCAAGATATGCATGAAATATCTTAGATATTAATTTTGACTTGAACTCTGTTTATGTTTGTTTGTGAGAAATTAAAGAGTTGAGGCTTTAGTTTTATAGGAAAAGAAGAAGAGAGACAGGGTGGTTTAATGGTTAGCAGATTAGGCTTTAGTTCTGTATTTCTCCATTTCATGAAGTTTATGTTATAATTGTGTCACATGTTGATGTCTCTTGTTTAATACCATATTTTTGTCATTTATATTGTAGGCGCATCCTAGTCATGATAAGTTCATCAACAAGAAGATTGATATGTTTGAAGAAATGTCTCTTGTCTGTGGGAATGATCGAGCTAGGGGTGATTGTGCTAAGTCATTTGAAGATATAGGCTTGGATTGTAGTTCGGAGAAAGGTAATGAAGATGAGATTGAAGGACCATCTAAGGAGAATGGAGTGCAAGATGTGAGTGAAACTTCTCAATTCAAGTCAAGTCGTAAAAGAAATCGTCCTTCTGATGTGCAAGATGTGGTCGGTGATATTTCAACAAAACTTGGAGAAGTGGCAGCGGCAATAAGTAAGATAGCTGATAGCCGATTAGATGTGACAAGGTTGTATGAAGAAGTTAGGGCAATTGAAGGTTATGGGGAAGAGTTCTTAGGGGATGCTTTTGACTATTTGGTACAAAGTGATACTTTAGCTAAGGGATTCATGGCTAAAAATCAAAATCTCCGTAAGGTGTGGTTGGAAAGGTTCAAGCGACAACATAAATAGAATATAGAAGTGAATCGGAAGAACATAACTATATAGAGTACTACTATTTGATATCTTTTTGCTTGAATTTGATTTGTGTGCTTGAAGGCAGAGTTGTTTTACATGTTTACAAATTGTTAGTTTGTTGATTTAATGGTGTTATTGAACTAAATATTCATAATTATATTATTATGATATGATATGTTTGTACAACTTACTGTTTGTACTATGCACAGTTGAAATATGTGTGTGGTGTACAGAGATTCGCAACTGTGCACAATAATGTGAAAAACTTCAAGTCTCAACTGTATAGTGTTAGCTAGAAGCATGTACTAATGTATGGCACGCTGTTTTCAAGTTATTTTTTGATTAAAATGACAGTTCGATACATAAAATATATTCATCGTAAAATTAGAGATCTTATTCTAAAGGATTATTTGATAGTGTGTGTAGAAATAATAGAAAAATATCAAGATCTAGTGGGAAGGGGTTGGGGGTGAAAGAGCATAGAAAATTATTTTCCTAAAAAAATTCCTTACTCACCAACCAAACACTAGAAATTGTTTTCCACTCACTAACCAAACATAAGAAAACAAGTTAAAAATCAACTTGTTTTCCAAGAAAACATTTTCCATGGAAAACATTTTCTTTCATACCAAACACACCCCAAATTGACAATATTTTCCAATCCGCTCATCAGCTATTTGATCGGGATACTATTACATAGGTTCCTAACGATCCGTGGATTATATTCCATACGATACCTGAACTCATAAGAAAGCTAGAGATAACTGAAATGAGTGAGCCTCATATCATATTATATTATAAGTGGGAAGCCCCTTAGCTCAAAGTTGAATTACGAATTTACCCTTCACTTGAACATTATTTGAATATATATAACATTATATAAAAAAAAAAAAAAAACATAATACTTTAATTACCTGAAAAATAAATTCACATTTCAATTACAGTATAATTGAAAAGACAACAGTCTGAAACTTACATCTTAAATAACCGTGAATAGGGTAAGCGAAAAGGCAATTGAAAGTAATAAATCTTTTTGAAGTAATAGTATTGTTAAACGTCCAAGTGAATAATGACTTTCTTCAGGTAAATAAAGAAACTATGTTTCATCTTCAAGTAAATCATTTCATCAATTTTCTTTTTTGAAACTGGAAGGTTTCAAATTTTTAACACTATTTCTTTGTTGTTTTCTTCTAACGCTCCCCCCTCCCCTCTCTTATTGTAGAATATGCCTCTTTTTAGATTAATTCGTGATGCAATTTGAAGTGTTCTTGGAATTCAAGGTATATAGATTGATCCGAGGATTTTTATAACGCAGTTTCAGTCAGGATATGCACTGGTTTTTTTTCCCTTTCTCTATTTTATTAATCTTTATTTGTTCCTTTTTCCCCTTTTTACTTTATTTTTCCTTAGCTTGTTTTTTCATTTTTGAAAAGGTGAAATTTCAACAATAAATATGATGAAAGTATATAATTAGTAAAATAATTTTACCTTTGAGAATCACACATGGTATTTTTCGCAGCTAGAATTTTTTTTATGCAATATATTTGTTCTCTTATTTTCACATATAGGCTTTTAGATTGTATAAATCATCATTTCTCTTATAAGAGTCTTTCCTTCTCTATTTAATTTTTGGGTGACTAAAGATTAAGATTTTAGTTAGAGAACATAATTTAATCTTCCTATGTCTTAGATATTATTTTCTCTTGAGTTTGAATTTGTAATATTTTTTCCTTCAAATTATATATGACTCATCACAAACATGTTTATAATGTTATTATTGGTTCGTCTGTTTTTCTTATTTTGTTAATTTATTTTTTGTTTATTAAAAATTAAATTTGAAAACTAAAAGATATTAATTTTATTTACTATTCGAATAGAGTGTTGAATTTTTCATGAATACTAAAACATCATATCATCAAAAGCTAACACAAATAGTCTATATTTTATATAAATACAATAAAATATACTCATATGTAGACCCGTGGACTTATCACAAGTAATTGCATTCTCAAGGCAATTTTATCGTATTGTCGTTAAACTTCAATGTTTAGGTGCTTTATAGAAAAATAAGTCATTTGTTTGGTACATATTTTAGGATTTTTTGTTGTAGTAGTATGCAGAATATGTAATTGAAATTTATATTTATGATAAATTTGTCTTGCGCCTTTGTTATTTCATTAAAGGCATTATATGCATTTATTATTATTTTTCAATCAGGAATTCATAGACATATTTTTCAATCAGGAATTTAGAGACTATATTCTCTTAATTAGTTCACATATTTCTGGTTTGATAGCAAATGCACCATTCTATTTTATGATTTTTTTAATGAATAAAAAATAAATAGTAAAATTAATATTGTTAATTTCAATATTTTCTATCTTATAACTCACTTTTAAATAAATAAAAAAATTATAACGTTTCTCATTAAAATAAAATAGGCAATCTTGTCAATAAGCCTGCATGATTTTTTTTATCCATTGATGACTATAAAAGGTTATCAATGATATTTAGATCATAAAAAAGACGCAAACATAGTAACACAGAGTTAAGAGACTATATTGTCTTAATTAATTTCACATACTTCTTGTTTGATGCCAAATGCTCAATCCCTTTTTATGTATTTTATTTAGTACATGAAATGTAATTGGTAAAATTAATATTGTTGATTTAAGCATTTTCTATTTGATAACACATTTTTAAATTATATAACAATAATAAGGGATAAACATGCAACGCACGTTGCCAGAAACTAGTATATATAAACAGGAGAGTGTCCTCTTTGATTGATCTTTATTGACAACAAGACTCTTTCATATTAGGGTGACAATTTCAGCCCATATTAACGAAATGAGTCCATTTTATCCATATTTAATGACTTGGATCACTCATATTTTAATTGGGTAAATATGGGCTTCAAGCTATTTTAAGAGTCTCTACAGATATGATCAAAATGGATAAAATATGGATAGATCACTTAGTTTTCACTTTCACTCAAAATTCTTAATTGTGCTAAAAAATAAAAGAATTTAATATTAATTTTCAAAAATTCAATTAATTTTCAAACTAAATTGAAAAAACATTTATTTTTGTTTTTGAAAAACAAAAAAAAATTTGAAGGTAGGTTGGTGGAAGGGGGGGGGNTGTTTTTGGAAAACAAAAAAATTTTAGGGGTCGGTTGGTGGAAGGTGGGGGGCGCCCCAGGGGGGTGGGGGTGCCCGGGGGAGGGGGTAAATTGATGTCATGAAGTCCCAGTTCACTTGGTCAAAGAAATATGGAGAGGTTTTAAATGGGTTAGAACCATTTTACCCAAACCATATTTGATCAAATCCATATTTACCCATATTCTATTTGGGTGGATTGTAATCCAAACCATTTTTGTTCAATCCATCCAAATCCGATTCAATCCAACCATTTGCCACCCCTATTACATCACACCTTAAAATCTGGCACAAGATGGTAGAGCAACAATGCAAAAAGAAAAAAAACGCGAATGGCTTCCATTTTCATTATAGTACTAGGCAGTATGGACAGAAAAAACAGACTTAAAACATACCATTCAACCTGTCTCTGATGAAATAGTTAACAAGCACTCATACTTCCAGACAAAATGTCTGACAACACTCATCATCTAACAGTTTATTCGAGTTATCGAAGACATCAAACATGTAGTTTAGACAACGCGACCAAGGTACTCCTCCACGGTGGTGTACTTAACATCTGGATAAACTTCCGATGCCTCAACCCCAAACGATGGCTCTATCTCAAAATTGGTATGATCACCGTTCACGAATGTTGAGTGGTTGACTGATAGCATGTAATTGATTAGCGTTTGAGATGCTGCAACAGTATGCAATATACATTGTCAGGATTACCTATGTTAAATTGAAAGAAACAGTAGTAAAGATGAATGATATAAAGATTACTGACGCTGGATGTCTTTGAGAATTTGCTCCCCTGGAACGTAGATTTTCTCGAGAGTTTTACCAATCAGTTTCTCCCATATAGCCACAAGCTCGTTGAACGATAAGGTGTTCTTGGGAGGCCTGATGTAAAGGGACTTGTTCAACGTTCTCGGGTCATCAACAGCCTTAATGGTGTAGGTGCCAATGTCATGTTCTTCATTGAATACAGCTGCAGACAAACAGAACAAAGCAGCAAAAAAAGCACACAAAAATGAGACATTTTATCATGAACTTGTTCTGTTGGCACGCGTACCAAATTCAAATCAATGGAGTAATTTTTTTCGACTTACCCTTAACATTCCCATCTCCAGGAATGATGACTTTGTCTCGAGGAGGAGCAGTGGCTCCTGGCTGGACCAAATTTGGTAAGAAACAACCAGCAAAATAGTTACATGAGACGTAAGTATAGGGAATTTCTGCAGCCTCAATAGCTCTTCGGGTTTTGGCTTGCGCAACAAATGTATACTTTACTGGCTCCACAGCATTCATGATCCTATCGACATCCATAGCAAACTCCGAAGGGAAGAACCTCTGAATTTTTTTTAGCACAAGATAATTTAGCTCTGTGAACACATTGGGTGTGTTTGGTATGAAGGAAAATGTTTTCCTGGAAAACAAATAGATTTTTGATTTATTTTCTAATGTTTGGGTGGGTGGAGGGGCTCGAGGGTAGGGGTGAAAAAATTAAATTTTGAAGTTGAAAATATTTTTAAAAAACAAACTTAAATTTTTTTTGGGGGTGGGGGGNAAAATTGAAATTGAAAATATTAAAAACAAACTTAATTTTTTTTTTGGAGGGGGTGGGGGGCTGATCGGGGAGGGAGGGTGGGGGGTCACGGGTAGGGATGGGGTGGGGTGAACAAAATAAAAATTTGAAATTCGAAATATTTTTTAAAAACAAACATAATTTTTTTGGAGGGAGGTGGAGGCTGATGGGGGGTCGTGGGTAGGGGCAGGGTGGGGTGAAAAAATAAAAATTTGAAATTGAAAATGTTTTTTAAAACAAATTATAATTTTTTTTGGTGAGGGGGTTGGGGGCTGGCAAGGGTTGAAAAATTAAAAATTTGAAGTTGAAAATATTTTTTTAAAATAAGCTTTAAATTTATTTTTTCAACAAAAAAAAATTGTAATTTGAAATTGGAGGAGAGTTTTGGAAAATGTTTTTCTTAATTTTTGAAAGGAAGTCATTTTTAAGAACAAGATAATTAATTAAAACGATTTTCAGATTCTCTAGTGAATTATTCTTCCAAAATTGAGGCATTTACGCGAACTTGCTGCATATTTCTGTCATACACTTGGTTATGCAGATCAAGATCTTTCCACTAGGCCATGTTAACAATTAGTAATCTAACTCATCTTATTATCTTAAATCAACGAGATGAAACTCCCTTAATTAGAGGGTATGTTGCTCGGACTCTCCAAATATGTTGCTGAACCCATGTTGGATCCTTCAAAAATACACTACTTTTAGACGATCCAACACGCAACCATGAACATTATTGAAGTATCTGAGCAACATAGATTTAAGGTCCCTTTGATACTCCAAATTCTCTAATTCAAATGTGATCTATAAATTCAAGAACTTTATCAACAATTACTATATTCAAGATCACCATCATCCCCTCTCCCCAAGTTTACACCCTTAACCAGAGGTCTCGAGTCAAAGTCAGTTGTGAAAAACCAAAAGTAACTAACCTTAATATTGCCAGCTTCTTTGATAGCATCAACGATTTTAACTTGATCAGCCAATTGCGCATCACCAACAGTTGATATCACCACATCCACTTGTTTTATAGCCTTCAACAAACTCTCATGATCATACAAATCACCCTGTTCAAAAAACAAGAAACTAAAATATACTTGCATATACAATTTATTAACAAATGCATCATATAAATATACATACATTAATAATAGTGACACCCAAATTCTTGAAATTTTCAACAATTTTTCCCTTAACAGGATCAGAAATTGTGGTCTCTCTAACTAAAGCAAAAGTTGGGTGTCCAGATTTTGCACTTGCTTCCACTACAAATTTTCCAATATACCCTGTTCCTCCAATGATCAAAACTTTGCTTTTATCAGCCATTTGATAAAATAAAACTTAAAGATTTTGAGTTGAAATTAAAGAACTTTCTCAAGACCTTGCTGTTCCAACTGTCTTTATGAATATTGTCTTTGCTTCCTTTGAGGTGCATCAACCTACTACACTGGTCTCTTTTTATTTGTTCACCATTTACATGGTATGGCCAAT
The DNA here is from genome assembly GCF_019186545.1 of Solanum stenotomum. Classification (NCBI taxonomy): domain Eukaryota; kingdom Viridiplantae; phylum Streptophyta; class Magnoliopsida; order Solanales; family Solanaceae; genus Solanum; species Solanum stenotomum. Next base: position 2,140,208 of record NC_064283.1, read on the forward strand.
GAATACTTTATTTTATTATATTATTCTTTAAATATACAAAAATTAGTATTTTTAGTGCCGTAGATATAAATTATATACCTTCAAAACATCCAATGAAATCAAAATGATACCAATAAAACTAATAGTTTCTATGCAAAAATAACATGTATAAAATGTAGTTACTAGTGCTGACCATATTAAATATGATTACAAATCATGTCATAATCATGTTACATGTCACATGTGATTCCAAATCAATTCAGATATGATTCCAAAACATTTAATTTTTGTATTTAATTTAATTTTTTTATTCAATTTTTTTCTCTCTCTGCTTAGTAATTCGTGCCATATTTTGTGGAGTGCTATAAGATAGTATTAAATAAATATGGAGTGCTATTAGGTAGTATTAAATTTATCAATAATTGAGTTATAGTTCCAATAAATATTAGAAATCCTTTTTTCACACGTTTCAATATTTTTTTTATATATTTCCTGTTTTACGTTTTCTAGTCTTTTATTGGAATAATATTAATGTATTTCTTTTATAGAGTAATTTCCCTGGATAGTCACCCATGTTTGGGAAATTACCTTAAAATATCACTTATGTTTGTTTTAGGACCACAATATCACTCAACTTTATCTTTTTTCCTCAAAATATACTTACACAAAAAAAATATTATCTCTCTCCTAATAGAATGTCATGTCACATTATTCCTTTTTCATTATTAACATTTTTTTTAAAAAAAATTAGTCAACCCATATTACCTAGTAAAACAAAATTACATAGCCCAAAAATTTCTACCCTAGTTCTAGGGGATTAGGCGGCAAATCCAAATATGAGCTCCTCCAATTCTTCAAGAAAATATGTGGCTTCTTCCGATTTTTCAAGCGAGATAACGTTTTTATATGGATACTAATGGGCAATGGCACCTTTTTTGTTGAGTCCGGAGCCAAAAGTGTAATTTTTTTTCTTTAAAAAACAAAAAAGGCACAACAAAAAAAAAATTTAACCAAAAGGGAAAAATCACTCCTGACGGAGCGATTTTGTTCTTACAAAAATTGACGCCGCTTTGCTAAAAGAAATAAAAATCTCTGCCGATTTTCTCAAAAAATATGTTTTCTTTAAAATAGCTGCTATAACAACGTTTTTATATTAAAAAAATTAAAAGCAATTTTGTTTAAGAAATTTTTTTTAAAAAGTTCTGAAGTTAAATCGCTGCTATAGCAGCGATTTTGTTTAAGAAATTATTTTTTTAAAACAAAAATCCTACCCTTGCAGAGAATTTAATAAAAATTAAAAAAATAAATAAAACTGAAGCCAACGATTTTCATAAAAAGCTTTTTTTAAAAAATCTTTACCCTTTCAACGATTTAAATGAAAATTAAAACTGAAAATCGCTGCCTCGGCATCGATTTTTTCTTTAAAAAACTTATTTTTTTTTAAATGGTTGCCGTCGGAAATTTATGTAATTTAAAACTTGTTCTTTATGTTTTTTTTTTAATTCCTTAACAAAAAATCGCTGCTATAGCAGCGATTTCATTTTTTTATCTTTTAATAAAAACGCTGCTATAGCAGCTATTTTAAAGAAATAATATTTTTTTTTTTTTGAGAAAATCGCTGCCAAATGCAACGATTTTTATTTCTTTTAACGGAATGACATCAATTTTTGTTAGAAGAAAATCGATCCGTCAGGAGGGATTTTGCCCTTTTGGTTAATTTTTTTTTTTATGTGCCTTTTTGTTTTTTGAAGGAAAAAAATGTCCCTTTTAGCTTCGGACTCCCTTTTTGTTGATATTTTAATTCATTAGATTAAAAAGGTAACCATATTGTCAAACTACAAAGGATATAATGTTTTTAAAGAATTTAAAAAAATGTTAATAATAAAAAAGGAATTAAAAAAATGTTAATAATAAAAAAGGAATAATGTGACATGGCATCTTATTAGGAGAGAGATAATATTTTTTTTTGTGTCAAGTATATTTTGAGGAAAAGAGGTAAAGTTGGGTGATATTGTGGTCCTAAAACAAACATAAGTGATATTCTTAGGTAATTTCCCAAACATGGGTGACTATCCAGGGAAATTACTCTTCTTTTATATAAAGATTTTATGGTACCAATAAAGTTGGTACATTTATCAATAACTGAGTTATAGTTCTAAGAAATATTAGAACTACTTTTTTAAGCAGTGTTTTATTTGGAAAATATAATTTAGATTAGTTTTAAGAGTCGCCACTTAATTTTTAAAGTAAAATTAAGAAGACTCATTTTTCAATAAGATTAAAACAGGAATCGATTGAAAATATTTAAGGAGGGTTCGGAGTTCATATTAGCATTTCGGGAAGGGTTTAAAAGCATCCAAAATGCCAGCTAATACGCGGTTATCCGACAATTAATTATTCGGCTAAAAGATTTAAAATAAAACATTTTTGTTTGAAGAAATAACAACTTAAGACCTGAACTTGTTTTTAAAAGGGAAAGGGCGATGAAATAAAAATATTAGTTAAGTACTAGATATTTAAAGGCAAATAAAATACTTGTTTGATTTTAAAGATATGGTTGTTTCGTCTTTTGGGGAATTGAATTAAGAAAAAAAACTTAGAATTAACTAACAAATAAACAGTTAGACAAATACGAAAACAAATAAGATAAAGAGGGAGAGAAGGTTTAGGCCCAAGTCTGATTTTCTGTCCGCCTGAGCCAGTACTTGGGTCTATATTCAACTTTGGGCCCTTGACTCATTTTGTACCTGTACTAAAACTAACATAAAAAGAAATATATTATTTGGGCCTTAGGCCCAATTTTCACCTGTCCTATGTTCTAACAATATGGTAATAAGTGGGCTTAGGCCCAAAGGTAACAAAATACAATCAAGACAAAAGATGGGCTTCCGAGCCCAATTTTGTCATATAAACAACATATACACTGAGTGTATACTGCTGTATATTTGCATATCCCGGCTCCAATTTCCAGTATTTTTCTTGTTTTCGAACAGCTGCACTTTTGACGTCTTTGACTCGGAAAAGGGTTGACTCAAGAATGGCTTTGGGCCTGAGTGGCCCAATCGATGATGCAAGAAAGGGATTTGGACCCCAACAGAATCCTCCACGGTTGCTCACAACAAACAAGATAAAATAAAACTAGTTAGCAAAGGAAGAATAAATCTATGATAGTTAAGAAATTTATTAGCCCTCGAATTTAATTCATAGGAAACAAACATGAAGACATAACCAATTTTACATATACTTTCAAAAAATAAAGATAAAAAGAAAAGAGTATCAGCGAGGTGCCATCCAACAAATACATACATTACAGGCCTATAAGACTAGAATTAATCTTCATGGTCAAATCAAGTAACACAATCTCAATAGCAATTAATATTGAGTAACCAACTCATAGAGTGCAATTACGGACTAAATGTCAATAGGCAGTAGTAGTCATATAGCAAACAATTATAAATCAATATGAACTTAGGACCAACGGGACCAGGCATCAAAGCACGGATTCTCCAGGGAGCTTTTGGGTTAAAATAATGAAGATCTCTTATCAAAATACACAATGAATCTGGACAGCGGCTAATCTTGATGTTAAAATCGACTTAGCACTTATTTAACCTTTAACAAATGTACACCATAACACACTAGCAGGAGATAAAAATTCGATATGTTCTAAAAAATATTTTAACACGACCTAAATCTGGATGCTATTGAGAAACCAAGACGAGCTTAAATAATTAACGATCAATACCAAACCCATTACAGGCAGAAAAATAAGCTTCAAACATGAGAAAAAAAAAAGGTTTAAACAAACCAAAGAATCACGCCATATTTTAGATAGAGAAGACTGAAACGGGACTTGACCAAATGATTGTTAACTAAGCTTAAAACATAGAAGACAAGCATGAAAGAATGAATAGAAGCTAAGTGACTACTATGTCCAACAAACGATAAATAATACGACATACAACCTCCATATCAACTATTTTATTTTATTTTAGATTCTGCCTTATGTTTTGAAATAAAAGAAAAGAAAGACCGACGACCTTACAGTAGGAAAATGAATGAAACTAACATGCTGTAAGAAAAAAAAGATATAGCCAGAAGATATAAGGGCAAACATACAAGAAATAAACTAGGAAAAAAACGAGTTCAAACTAAGGAGCATAAGAGCAACGATGCCAATACGGAACAAGACACTGATTTGACATCAAAACCGAATCTATAAAAAACAGAATATCGCATTAATAAATCACTAAATCAATCACTAACAGCGAACCAGTCATTTAATGAGGATAAAAATTTATCACTTGTAAACAGAAGAAAAGGCAAGGAAGATACTAAAATGGACCGGAGGAGGCATTACCTTCTTGTGTGCAGCGAAACAGGGACGGTGATGATCTTGGAGACGACTATTCCACCACCACACTCAAATATGCGTAATGAACCACAAGTCCAGGCAGAAATTCGGAGACGCTATGAAGTGAGAGTAAACTAGAAAGGAGAATGACACTCGAACGTGTTTTGTATATATTTCTCTAGCTATTTCCTACTGTGCTATTCTCTTTTCCTTAGTAAAATTTTCCCAACTAAAAAATATCTCCCCTTTCACAGGCAATATTACTATATAAGAAGAGTGAATAAATTCACTCTCTCTTTCGACACGTGGCACCAAAAAAAAGGAGAGGGTTGAACATAAGTGTGAATGTGAGGGTATTTTGGGTATTGAAAAATACCCTCACATTCACACTTATCTACTAAATATATATATATATAAATAAGTAGTAGATTTAAATATATTTAAAAATAATATAAGTAATACTATACTTAGTATGCTTAAAAATAGTAAAAACTACATAAAAAGTACTACATATCATATTACAATAATTAACAATTATTTGACACTTTCAATTCTATCAATGCCATATAAATTAGGATAAAAAAGGTAACATTTATATTCAAAAATAATATAAGTAATACTATACATTACAATAATTAATAGCTTAAATATTTAAAAGTTATATAAAATATTTAATTGACTCTCTAAATTCTATTGGTACCACATAAAATGGATTATATGATAAACATATATTGTTTGAAATTGACGAAAAAGAAACTATAAATTACAATAATTAACAAAAAAAATTGTCGGCTCCAAAAAATCTATCAATTAAGAACATATATTGTTTCAAATTGACGAAAAAGAAACTATAAATTACAATAATTAACAAAAAAATTCTCTCGACTCCAACAAATCTATCAATTAATGCCACATAAATTGGGACATGGAAAATAACATATATTCTTTAAAAATTAAGTTCAAAATGTACTATAAAATACAATAATTAACAACTTAATATAGTAAAGAGACATATAAAAAATGGTTAATATTTGAAATTTTGCATGTGCCACATAAATTAGAACAAAGAGAGTAATAAATATTATTTTCAAAATTCTGTAAAAAAAAGGTACTACAAATCACAATAGCTAACAATTTAAAATATTTTTAGAATCATATAAAAATTTCAATAACTTCTCAAATTTCATAATATATGACATAAGAAGAGGGAATAACCAATATATTTATAAAAAGAAATGACATATAAAATGAAATGGAGAGAGTATTAGTTTTTGAAAATGGAAAAGGACAAAACACATATAAAATTAAAAGACATATAAAAAAAAGTTGGTTTAACTCTCAAACATAAAAAGTAACATATGTTATTAAAAACTTTAATAAAAAGTACTATAATTTACAATAAATAATAACTTAAAATATCTACAAGACAACAAAAAAAAGACTAATTTTTGTACTGCTTGTGTCACATAAATTAGGATTGGGATGATTTTAAAATTTTAATTTTGGTTATACATTATAAAATAGCCGAAAAATTGAATGATATAATTTTTTTAAAAATAACCGAATGAATCGTCCTATCGATAACCCTAATGTTACTTCTACTCTGTTTATTTTTACTTAAATTTAGAAAGATATGTTTCATTTCTACCCTCAATCTTATCGCTACATTTATTTGCTATTTGAAATTGAAATTAAAAAGACAAATGACAAATAAGTTTTTATATTAGCTCACTTATGAGCAAAATATATTATAACAATCTTTACTAATTTTATAACAATACATAAACTATACTCTCTCCGTCCCATATTAGATGGGCACTTCCAACTTTACACGGTGATTAAGAAATCATTAATACATTGGAAGACTTCACCATTTTACCCTTTGTTTATATCAATGCACATTGAAATGAGTTACAAAAAATACACATACAATATAGGAATGGTCATATTAATTGTAGGGTAAAAATGGAAAAGAATTAATTAATTCTATCCTAATTTAATAAGTGCTCAAATAATATGAAAAAAATTTTTTTAGTAAGATTCTCATCTAATATGGGACGGAGAGAGTAACAATATAACTTTATTAATGTTGGGCCCGGGCAGCGCCCAAGCTTTCTTTACTAGTATATATATAGAAGGGAATAAATAGGGTTTGGAAATGGGGAAAACGGACCAAAAATCGGCCCAATTTCAAATTCAAAAATCAAAAATCTTTCACCATTCAAGCTAAACACCCTTTTTTTCTAAAATTTCGTCCCATTCCGGAAGAGGAAATGGGACAGCCGCGTGCTGCTGCTACGTAGTACTGTTCGAGAGGGACGGGAGCAGACGACACTGCGACTGGATTGGAATCGCGGGTGCGCCCGATTGGACTGGACTCGCTGTCGCTGGGTCGGCGAATGGGTTTTCTTGCGTGAAGAAGACGCAGGGGTCGGGGGTCGGTGTTGTATTGCACGTTGCTGTTATTGATGTTGTAAGATGGTGTTAACGTTGCAAGTGTTTTGCTGTGTACAGTTGTTCCTGGGTTTCTTTTGAGCAAGATTGGGCCGGGTCGGGGGGAGAAAAGTGGGTTCGGTTGCTGGAAATTTGGAAATTGGAATGGGTTGAAGAATAAAAAGGGAAGTTGGGTTTCTGTAAATAGGAATATGGGCTGCTGGAAATTATTGAATGAAGGGCCCAAAAATAAAGTCGTTTAAAATAAGATATAGCCAAGTGAATTAATAATTTAGCCAAATCGAATTTAATTTGTAAATTCGACTAAAATTAATTTAGGAACTTCTCAATCGTAACGAAACAAAATGATTAACTTAGTTATAAAATATTTGATTTGAATACAAGCTAATTACTTCAAAATTTAAGATTACAATTCAAGCCAAAACTAAATTATCAAAATACTTATTTTAATAACGTAGAAATCTTTTGATCTGATTTTCAAATATTTATGAAATATACTAATTACGCACATATATAATTATACGAAATATGTTTATTATTTAAACTACTATAAAATCGACGGAGATACTTAAAATAACCTTGAAACTATTTTGAATTTTGTAAAGCTAATTATTCTAAATCATTTGAAAATTAAGAAGCTCAAAAATTAACTTCTATCGGGGAGGGTCAAAATTGGGTGTGTCAACAAGCAGTATATCCATTAACCTTTCAATTTTCTTCATCCATATCTCATTAACCTTATATCTTCTCCACTTAATCGTCTCTCATTCCAATTCGATGGTGAAGACGCCGCGTAAAAATCCTAGGCTTAACAATGTGGTTGTCGTTGACAGCACACCCAAAAATTTGTTTAAGACCATCTTTTGAATTGAATGCATTCACTCAATTGCCTGACAAAGTTCCTATTAAAGATGCCAATGAATTCTCTGATAGAATTAACGAGTGTATTGTTATAAAAAATATGCATTGTGTGTTTGATAAAGCGGTTTAAAAATGATATTGAATTATGATTTGCTTCAACTTCGCCAACAACAATAATTGTTGGTCCAATACTTTTGACTACTTTCATCAAATTATCCAATCAAATTACTTTCCTCTGGATAATATACTATGTGTTTATTTTTTCTTGGTGTTGTTGAAATTATTATTGGTTGTTCTGTTCATTTCGGAGTTTAATCACTATTTTTTTGGTTCTTTATTTTTGGTGAATATATCGTGTAACCTTAATGGTGTACGTTTGGTTTTGTAATAGAACAATGTGTGATGTTGGTATATAATCCAAACGTTTGAATTTCAATATATGTTGTTGGTACCATCATTTTACTCTCTCTATATAAATAATAATATGAGAGAATTATGTTATATTTACTCCAACAGTATACCAATAACTTTGTTGTATTACTCTAAGTAGTTGTTTTTTTTTTTTTTTGCAAGTTTTAAGTTGGTATTTAATAAATGCATTTCAACCAAACACGACAATACCAACTACATAAACATTAAAAAATCATCAATGGGAATAAACTATTGAAGAATAACCAAAGTTGTAGTAATCAGCAGTTATCATTCTTAAAAAATTTCAGAAGTTCTGGAAGAAGAAAGAAAAACCAATCAAGAAAATTGCAAAATAATACATCATTGTTAAGTTTGATAAGCAAACTTAGGGCATGTCTTTTTGTTATGTCCTGATGTACCACATTTACTACAAATATATTGATATTTTGTTAATAGAAGTCTTAAGTAGTACACTTTTGTAATCACACCATTGATATTGCGCAAGATATGATATTGTGCTAGAATCATGTTTGTAACTTTGTATATAAATAGTGGATATTTTATCAATTGTAAAGCATAGAAATACAAAATAGTTTTCAACTCTTTTCGGTCTCTGATTTATCAATTCTTATCATGGTATCAAGAGCCTACATTTTTTTCTCCCTGAAACTACTTTAATTTTCTCCTTATTGTTGTTTAGTTTCTATCGGATATCTCTTGTCTTTCTAATGGAGTCACATTCCCACTGTTCTACTCAGAAAAATAAATAAAAGACTTGTTTTCGAAAATGAACTTAAGTTTTAAAAGAAAAATCGATTTTCAAAGAGAGTCGTCACTTAATTTTTTGAAAGAAATTAAGAAAACTTAAGATTTTCAAAAGATTTAAACAGATTAAAAATCATTTGAATTCCAAATAGGGTTCGGGGTTCAATTTACATTTCGAGAAGGGTTTAAGCATTCGAAATATCCGCTAGCGTAAGGTTGACCAATGACTTGACTAAACATTTGACGAATTTTAAAATACTAATTAAATAAAGACAACTCATTTTTTCATTTTTTGAAAGGAAATAAATTAAAGGAATTTTAAAGAAAATAACTCATGTATCAACAAAACAACTAATAAAATAATTCATAAATAAAATAAGTAATAACTAAAATATAAATAGTGAAAATTACAAAAGTGTACTACTTAAGACTTCTACTAACAAAATATCAATATACTTATATTTAATTACAAACTAAGTGTCACGCCCCGAGCCTACACCCTGGACGTGTCCGGCACTCGAAGACCATTGCTGGCCCCAAGCAAACCCTTGGCCCGGATACTTAACTCAGCGAAAGACTTAACTCAACACAATATAGGTTCATAAAACAACTTAAATGATAAAGTCTGGCCAAAATGGCAACTTATGTCTCAAATAGAATATCTGTAAATACATAGATGAGAGACTCAACTACTATATGACTGTCTATGAAGCCTCTATAATACTGAGATGGATGTTGGGACAAACCCCACAACATCCTAATAAAGAAAACTAAGAAAGCGAATAAAAGAGTCCTCCGGAATGCAAGGAGGCTCACCACTGACTCTGGAGTGCTCGACTAGATCAACGGCTCGCTGGATGCTGATTCGGGTTACCTGCGTCTGCATCATAATAAGATGCAGGCCAACTGGCATCAGTACATTGAATGTACGAGTATGCGAGTTAGAAAAATAAACAACAATTTATGCTTAAAAAGAGTGAAGTGGAACACTTACCTTGACTCTGTACAACTCATGAACAATTGAACTCAATATAAAGCAATAAGACACATGCAATATATATATATATAAAGCTTGTAAAAGAATGTAAACAACTTAGTTCGTTAAAGATAAAGCAATAAAAAATTCAACTTTACTTATATATAAAAGTAATATAACTTTAGTGGGAGATTCTTTAACCGACAACCACCACTATGAGCCCTAGTGATGATACAACGTTTTACCTCACGTTGCCCAAGGACCATCATATACCTTGCCGTGATATAGGACCTTACTTAACTTAGTGGATGCACTAGCTTAAGTTACGTGATCATCTAAAAAGTATGTCTCGTTAAATCCCATGATAGGTACATAGTTCTTATGGAGAATTGAGTTAATATGAACTCGCGTCCCCAATTCGGTGCTTAATACTATTCCCAAAATATACTTTAGTTCATATGTGTTTTAAACACCTTTTTCTTTAGTTTGAGATAATTGCTCAAAGTTTAGCCCAAAGGCTCTCTTGGAATCGATGTTCCCTTTATTGAAAACTAGCCCAAAGGCTCTTTTGGAAATCATAGTTCCTTACTTGCTCAAATGTGAAAACATTTATAAACTTCCTTGGGAATACTTAGTTCCCTAATAAATTTTGAGAAATGAATTCACCTCCTTACTCTTTGCTTAACTTGAAACTTGAGCCTTAAAACGAAGTTTAAACGTTTAATAAAGACTCTTGAAAAACTTTAAGAAAACTTTGATTTGACTTACTTCTTAACTTCTAGACTTGACTCTTAACTTCTTTGACTTTAATCTTAGCTTTCCTTGAATTGGATTATGGATTCAAGGTCATGATCTCATGTTTATGGATGATTTCAATATGTTTAGATGTACTTTAAAGTGTTAAAATCGGCTAGGGAATATAGGTACATCACTTAGGAACAAGTACTAAAAGGTGGGGAACGAATAGGGAGAACTGGCGTCCCTGGCGCTCCGAAAGGCGCAGGGCGCCAGCCCTCAAACTTCAGAGAAGTTTGACTGGCGCTCTGGCTAGCGCGACACGCCAGAGGCCAAACTTCAGAGAAGTTTTTGTGGTGCTCTGGCAGACATGACGCCCCATACAGTATTTTTTTTACCGTTTCGCATTATTAACTATCTAAAAACACCTTTAATCATCACGATATCCTTCCTATCACAAATCATAATCTTGAATTCATAATTCAAATTCAAGGTAAAGTTAAGAGTCAAGTCTTGTGAGTTCTTCGAGTCATTTCAAAAGTCTTTTACAATTGTTTTAAACTTGTTTTAAGACTTGAACATTGAGTTGAGTAAGAGTAAGAGTGAAGTTCTTTTTCTTCAAAAGATTATATGGGAACTAAGTATTCCCAAGGAGCTAATGTTTTCACATTTAAACAAGAGAGGAAATACCGATTTCCAAGTGAGCTTTTGAGGTAGTTTTTGAGTAATAATCTCAAACCACAGAAATAGTTATGTTTTTAAACATATGAGCTAGTTACATTTTGGGAGTAGTATTGAGCACCAATTTAGGGATGAGTTTGAATTCAGATAATTCAAAGTCTCCATAAATCGTGTAGCCAACATGGATAGAAAAGAGTCATACTTTTTAGATGATTCCTTAATGCTTTTAGTATAGACTAGCGGATCCACTTAGTATTAGGTTCTATACCCCCGACAAGGTATAAGACGATCCTAGCAGTGTGCGGCAAGACGTTGTATCATCACATAGCTCATAGTGATGGTTGTCGATAGAGAATCTCTTACAGAGTTATTTTGTATCTTTATATATACACATAAATTTTATATTGTATTTTCTAATACATTGAGTTGTTGTTTATTGTTTAAAGTCTTTTCGTTATACTGCATCTATTTACTACTTTATATTGAAATGAGTTGAGTAGAGTTGAGACGAGGTAAGTGTTTCATTCAGTTCCAGTTCAAGCTTATGTTTTGTTTTAGAATTTCCCTCGCATGCTCGTACATTTGATGTACTGATGTCATTTAATCTGCATCATTTTATATAAGAATACAAAATATCTCTGTGGGAGTTTCTCTATCCGACAACCATCTTTATGAGCTTAAGCGATGGTACATCGTTTTGCCTCACGTTGCCAGGGCCGTCTTGTACCTTGTCGGGGGTATATAACCTTACTCACTAAGTGAATCCACTAGTGTATGCTAAAAACATCAATGAATCATCTAAAAAGTATGACCCTTGTCTACCCATGTTGGCTACACGGTTTATGGAGACATTTGAATTATCTAAATTCATAGTTGTTCCCAAATCGGTGCTCAATATGACTCCCAAAATATACTAGCTCGTATATTTAAAAACATAACTTTTTCTGTGGTTTGAGATTATTGCTCAAAAACTAGCTCAAAGGCTCTCTTGGAATTCAATGCTTCATCTCTTGTTTAAATGTGAAAACACTTTAACTCTTGGGAATAATTAGTTCCCTTATAATCTTTTGAAGAAATGAACTTCACTCTTACTCTTACTCAACTCAATGCTCAAGTCTTTAAAACATGTTTTAGAACAAATGTAAAAGACTTTTGAAAGACTCTAAGAACTCTTTTGGCTCAACTCTTAACTTTCCTTGAATTTGAATTATGGATTCAAGGTTTATGATCTCATGATGTTTAGACATACCTTAAAGTGTAGAAATCAACTAGAAAACATAGGTACGATTCAAGGGAACTCAAACTGAAAGAAGTGGGAAAGGGTAGAGGACCTAGCGACCTGGCGTACTGATTGGCGCCGGGTGCCAAACCCTAAACTACAGAGTCTGGGTTATGGCGCACTGAGTGGCGCGGCGCCCCAGTGCCCAACCCACAGACTCTGTCTTGGGGCGCTCTGAGTAGCGCAACGCCCCATGCCCAGCCCAAAAAATCCCTGAATTTTCTTGCTCGTTTTTCAACTCTAAGCCTCCTAGATTCGATTGGTTTCTTCCCTAAACACTTAGATTCGAATACACAACCAAAGTATACAAGAATCTACTAAAAAAAATAGTAGATCTCATGCAATTAACTCAAGAACTCCTCAAAACTTCAACAATCAAGATTCAAACGAAACTTTTAATAAAATTCATCAAGAACTCATAAACTCTTCTTTTAATATCATAATTACGCTGAATTGAATCATGATTGGTGAGTGGGTGAACGAACCTAACGCTATGTGATCTCACATACCTTGTAGGGATTAACCCTTGGTGAAATCCACAAGCTAAACTTCAAGAACACGACAAATCATTGGCTTCTTCTCCTCTTTTCTCTTCTTTCAAAACCCTAGCGTAATTTTTATGAAGCGTAAACTGAACCAAATCAGTTTAGACCCCAATTAAACTACTAAAAATGAAGTTAATTAATTGGCTAATGAAAAGACCAAAATACCCTTCTAAAATCCGGGTGACTTTCCTTATTCTGACAGCCCGGCTTCAAATGGACATATCTCCCTCATGCGAACTCAAAAACTAGCAAACTCGTGGCGTTGGAAAGATAATTCGAAGACCTTTAATTTGATATTTGTAGCCCACCTAAATTATTTTGTGCTATGTGTTATGGTCGTTTGAAGTTGACCCAAACTCATACTTAGTTTAATTTGTCAAACTTTCCAAGTTTGATTATTTCCAAAAACGGTTTCTTTCTAATTCTAGTTCTTTCGAATAACTGGGCGTTACAATTAGTCTTTTTTTTGCAGGTGAGCTAAAGGTAGGGAAAATGATGGGGTTGTTGCCAAGGAGGGAGCTACACATGGACGACGAGGATATGGGAGATGAAAATGTTGTTAAGCTATTTTGCTCGGATACTTCAAAGATGTGGTCGTACCTTTGTCAGTTCCTTTAAAAGTAGTGTATGTTTGGAGGATCTGATACAGATACGAGTGACATTTATGGAGGATCCGAGCAACATAGTTTATAAGGTGTACATAGGGTCAATAATGAAGAGTGAAAAACTTCATTTTGGTTCAAGAAATTGAGTACCATTATTTTTCCAAATTGTTAAAAGGTAACCCCACTTGGGCATTTGAGACATGGTGGTCCTTCTTGCATTATTTTGGCAAGGGATGGATGGACAAAATATGATTTGTGTATATATTTATATATCTACAGAAGGTACAACAACAATTCCATTTATTATGGTACATAAGCAATTAGTCAATTCTTTTTATTCTATTGAACTTTTTTTTTTCATTTGTACTTACCTTTCTCATATAACAAACAATAATGGTGGATGTGTAATATATGTATAATATGTGTATGATCGTGTATAATTTATGTATACTGACTAAAGAAAATAAACAGTAAATCTGCTCAGCTATCCGCATAAAGATCGCCACTTTACTTAAGAAAGCATCATGATCCATTCTAGAATAAAGAAGCATATTCTTCCTAACAAAAGTTAGGTGAAGTTGGAAAGTTTACCTAACTAGTAGAGAAAAAGCAGAGGGATTTCTTGGAGTATGACTAAAGCGTGAATGATAATGTTAGATTGGTAGGGTAGTAACTCGTAATTTAAAATCATCATACCAAATTGACAATATTTTCCAATCACTGTGTATCCGCTCATCAGCTATTTGATCGGGATACTATTACATAGGTTCCTAACGGAATTCTTTAGATTTCAAGGCAAACGATCTGTTGATTATGTTCCATACGATACTTGAACTCATAAGAGAGCTCGAGAAAACTGAAATGAGTGAGCCTCATGTATAAACAGTAGAGAGTCCTCTTTGATTGATCTTTATTGACAACAAGACTCTTTCATATTACATCACACCTTAAAATCTGGTACAAGATGGTAGAGCAACAATGCAAAAAGCAAAAAGACGCGAATGTCTTCCATTTTCTGTAGTTTCATTATAGTACTACTCAGTATGGACAGGAAAAACAGACTTAAAACATACCATTCAATGTGTCTCCGTTGACATAGTTAACAGGCACTCATACTTCCAGAAAATGTCTGACAACACTCATCATCTAACAGTTTATTCGAGTGATCGAAGACATCAAACGTGTGGTTTAGACAAAGTGACCTAGGTACTCCTCCACGGTGGTGTACTTAACATCTGGATAAAGTTCCGACGCCTCAACCCCAAACGATGGCTCAATCTCAAAATTGGTTTGATCACCTTTCACGAATGTTGAGTGGTTGATTGCGAGTATGATATTAATTGGCATTGGAGATGCTGCAGCAGTATGCAATATACAATGTCAGGATTACCTATGTTAAATTGAAAGAAAGAGTCTTGACTAAAAATGAAATGATATAAAGATTACTGACTCTGGATGTCTTTGAGAATTTGCTCCTCTGGAACGTAGATTTTCTCGAGAGTTTTACCAATCAGTTTCTCCCATATAGCCACAAGCTCGTTGAACGATAAGGTGTTCTTGGGAGGCCTGATGTAAAGGGTCTTGTTCAACGTTCTCGGGTCATCAACAGCCTTAATGGAGTAGGTGCCAATGTCATGTTCTTTGTTGAATACAGCTGCAGACAAACAGAACAAAGCAGAAAAAAAGTATACAAAAATGAGACATTTTGTCATGAACTTGTTCTGTTGGCACGCGTACCACATTCAAATCAATGGATTCTCCATAATAGGAATTTTTTTCAACTTACCCTTAACATTTCCATCTCCTGGAATGATGACTTCGTCTCGAGGAGGAGTAGTGGCTCCTGGCTGGACCAAAGTTGGTAAGAAATAACCAGCAAAACAGTTACATGAGACATAAGTATAGGGAATTTCTGCAGCCTCAATAGCTCTTCGGATTTGGACTTTCACAGCAAATGTAGACTTTGCTGGCTCCACAGCATTGATCTTATCGACATCCATACCAAACTCCGAAGGGAAGAATCTCTAAAAAAAACTTAGCACAAGATAATTTAGCTTTGTGAACACATTTTCTTAATCATGTTCAGTTTCTCTAGTGAAATGTTCTTCTAAAATTGAAACATTTACGCGAAGTTGATGCATACTTCTGTCATACACTTGGCAATGCAGATCAAGATGTTCCACTAGACCACTTGGCCATGTTAACAGTTAGCAATCTAACTCATTTTATGCCTTTAATCAATGAGACACTATGTTACTTGAACTCTCCAAATATGTTGCTACACCTATGTTGGATCCTCCAAAAATACACTAGTTTTGGACGATCCAACACACAACCATCAATCAACATCATTGAAGAATCCGAGCAACACAGATTCAACATCCCTTTGATAGTCCAAATTCTCTAATCTAAATGTGATCTATAAATTCAATAATTTTATCAAAAATTACTATAATCAAGATCCACATACTACTCCTTTGAGAATGGTATAAGTTAGAATCTAGTATTTCCATTATCCCCTCTGTCTCATGTTACATCCTTAACCAGAGGTCTCAAGTTCAAAGCCCCTTATGAAAAAAAAGAAGCAACTAACCTTAATATTGCCAGCTTCTTTGATAGCATCAATGATCTTAATTTGATCAGCCAATTGCATTGCACCAACAGTTGATATCACCACATCCACTTGTTTTATAGCCTTCAACAAACTCTCTCAAAAAAACAAGAAACTAAAATATACTTGCATATACAATTTATTAACAAATGCACCATATAATATACATACATTAATAATAGTGACACCCAAATTCTTGAAATTCTCAACAATTTTGCCCTTAATAGGATCAGAAAGTGTGGTCTCTCTAACTAAAGCAAAAGTTGGGTGTCCAGATTTTGTACTAGCTTCAACTACAAATTTACCAATATACCCTGTTCCTCCAATGATCAGAATTTTGCTTTTATCAGCCATTTGATAAAAATAAAACTTAAAGATTTTGAGTTGAAATTAAAGAACTTTCTCAAGAATTTATTAGTTGTGTTGTTTTGTGTATAAAACATGCTAAGGCAACATCATTTTATGCAATGAGGTAGGGAGCTGTAATTACCAAAATGACCTTGCTGTTCCAACTAACTGTCTTTATGAATATTGTATTTGCTTCCTTTGAGGTGCATCAACCTACTAGACTGATACTCTTCGTCTATTTTTATTTGTCTACTATTTATAGTCAATAAAATTTAGTGGTATTTTGTATTTATAAATTTTAAATAGTAAATTCGTCTCTGAGTGTATGTAACAAGGTTTGTGCTTTTGGTAGAGCGTAAAGATGAACAAGAACTCTACAAACGTGACCAGTGGCCATTACAGATTGAGGTAAAATCCCGCTCTCTTAGATCAGATTACAAAACATTTTGCTTTTCTAGAAAAATAATTTAAGTTTGATCAGGAATTTGCAAAAAGATTTGTTCAATTTTTTTGAAGTAAAATATATTTTCTCAACCACATCATGATTGTAATAATTTATTTCCTAATTATAACAATTACATAGCTATTGTAAATACAAATTACTATACTTCATTTCATATCTACAATTTATCATATTTCACTTTCATAATTGGTTATTCACTTATTGTTCAACATATATGAAACTATAGGTTAGGTAAAAGGTCATCTATGAAATTTGCCAATTTTGTAATGCATGACCAAATAGTGAATGAATATAGGGTGTAACTTAGAAATGAATAAAGAATGAAATAAGGATGGTAATAATTGAATTGAGTGATGTTGTGAGAAATGGAAATATAGTTGAATATGATTTGTAGAGCATTAGGTACAGACCCTACAAAACCATGATCTCCACTTTTTTTTGTTATGATAATAATTGAATTGAGTGGTGTTATGAGAAATGGAAATATAGGTGAATATGATTCATATGTAGAGCCTTAGGTACAAACCCCCACAAAACCATGATCTCGACCTTATTTATTTTTGTTTTTGGTTGAAAATGTGAGTGACTTGAGATGGAAATAAAATAAGCTAATTAATTAGAATTAAAATTGGAAAGAGGCAAAAGAGACATTAGTGAAAATTGAATAATGAACTTTTGGTAGCTAGTAATAGTTGAACTCATGAGACAGATTGCTCCAAACTTAAAATTGACATTTATGTTGAGAATCAAATATCATGCATGACGTAATAAAGATCGTTAGATTGTAGTTCGCATTAAAAAAAAAAAAAAAGCGAATTAATTAGAACTAAAATAGGAAACAGATGACTTTTTTTTATGAAAACTGAATAATGAACTTTTGGTAGCTAATAATAGTTGAACTGGTGAGATGGGTTGCTCCAAATTCATAATTGACATTTATGTCAAGAATCATTATCGCGTTAAAAAGATCGTTATTACGTGAAAAAGATTAATTGAGTATAACTTACGTGAAAAAAGAAGCTAAGCAATTAAAATTAGAGACTGAAAAATGTGTTTCATAGGCAAACAAAAAAAACACTCGACCCAACCTTTACACTATGTTTGGATCATTGTTACCCATTGTATTGTATTGTATCGTTACTAACCTACAATGTTTGTTTTGATTGTTACTTAAAATGTATTGTATTGTATTGTTAAATTCCGTTGTTACGTAACAATGAAAATCCTCATTTTATGGAACAACCAATTTGGTGTGTTTCCATTGTTACTTAATTTCTTTTCCCAATTATATCTTTACATAATATTTCATAATACTATTTTAGCCTTTACCTTATATTATTTAATTCTAGTCAAACTTCCTACCCTAGAATAATTAAGGATATTTTAGTAAATTTATAAATTACAATACGATATGATACAGTCAAACCAAATAATAAAAATGTTATTAAACAACAACAAACAATACAGTCTAGCCAAACATTGTATCTACCATACAATACAGTACAATAGAGTACAATACAATACAATACAATACATTATGAAACAATGGATAACAATGATCCAAACAGAGTGTTAATATTTTGTCATTTAAAAGTTTTGTACCCTCATTAAAAGATTATTTGAGTATTAATTACAATTGTTATTAGTATTAAATCTTTGTGCGTATGACATTATGAATCCAGATATACTACTTGTCATAATTTTAATAAAATTCTATGGATAAAATTATATTCTACATTAAAGGAATTAGATCTAATAAAATTATATCATCCAAATACTATATTTTTAACCTTTTGTCATTAGGTAGCAGGAAAATATATGTTACAATGACATGTATATTGAACTTGTCGGTGAGGGTTCGATTTTCCATACTGTAATCCCCTTTTCCTTTTCCTTTTCTGTTTTACCAAAAAAAAATATTTAAAAAATGCCCCAACAATACAAGCATCAACACCTTAATACCAACTCCAAATATTAACTTAAATATATAAACACATATTTAAAAGGAAAAATCTTTTTTGTCAGAAAATTTAGCCAGAAGTTGGTCAGAATGGTAAAATAACATATTTCACGCTATGTCATCTTATCTTTATGAATATTTTTACCTTTTTAATTTTAATACCTTTTAATTAAAAAATGGAAAGAAGATCAGTTTATTTTAAAATAAAAAAGATATTATAGACTTTTAAAATTTCTGACCAAATTCTGGCCATTTAGCATTACTGCAAATAAAAATTGGGGATAAGACATAAGTACCCCCTTCAACTAGGGACGAAATTCAGCAACACATCTTAACTATATATGGGTCCTATTACCCCCTTGAATTGTTTTAAAATGCAATAAATATGCCCTTCAACGCTGAGGTGGCACAGAGAGTGTGCTCACTCTCTTGGAGGCATGTAAGAGACAACAAAAATATTAAAATCTGACTAATATGAACATGTGTCCATTTTCAATTGTACATTTTCACAATTACTTAGTACAGATAATACATCATCTTCTTCTCATTTCTTTCAACTTCAATTGTCCTTTACTTCATCTTGTCCAAATAATATTTGTGTGAGAAAACATTGGCGGTAAAAAAATGAGTTTGATAGTAGACATTGAATCTAGTGGTGGAGAAGGAGTGAATTTGATAGTGGGTTACAATTTTCATGGTGATTGGCTGATTGCTATGAGTTTTAATGGTGGAAATAGAGTGTTTTAGTGGTTATGGTGGGTATAGTGATAGTAATGAAGAATAACGAATTAAATAACATAGATTTTTTTTTTTTAATCTGACAATTTGATGGCGTGGCGCTGACGTAAGGATGATGTGACACCTCCCTTCATGTGAGTGATTATAGAGGTTTTAGGGTGTGTTTATTACACTTTAAAATAATTCAGGGGGTAATAAGACTCATGCATAGTTAAGGTGTGTCGCTGAGATTTCGTCCATAGTTGAAGGGGTACTTATGCCTTATCCCTAACAAATTGGGAAAATTATATGAAATAGCAAACTATTAATTCAAATTAAATGTTATAGCCATAGTTTATTTTAATTGTAATTCGCAACAAACATCCCCTTTTTTTGCCATCTGATTCGGTATACAATTAGTCATTTTCAGTATACAATTAGTCATTTTATACATTTCGGTATAAAATGTGTTTGTGTTTGTATAAAGCGAGAGAAAAGTGTATATACAAATACAAATACATATTTTTTCGTCCTATACACTTATAATTATACAAATACAAATCTTACTATACAAATTACAATGTATAAATGAATTTATATAAAACTGAACAATTTGTATAAAATTGGATATTTGTAGCGAATTATACAAATCAAAAGCCCCATAACAAACATAAAATTTGTTATGGAACGCAATTATGCAAACTGTAGTTATAACATACAAATATGATTTTTATGTTTGTTATATGTAAAAATTGCTCATAAAAATTCAGGTTCAAGTGGGTTTCCAAGGAACAGTTATTTATATTTAAAAAATTATCAAATATATAAAAACAAGTTCAGGTGAGGATTCCAAGAAAGTGTTATTTATATTTTAAAAAAGTATCAAATTTATAAAAAAAATATATAATTACAAAAGTTGAAGCGGAAACACATAAATTTTAAATTCTAAATTTATCTTATCGTAAAGATGAGCAAGAACTCTACAAACTTCATCTATACCATGCTTATCTGCATCAAATGCTATCCACCAAGGAGGATTCTCTGGTAATGGCACTTGAAATCTACGAGCTGCAGCATATATAACTCCACAAGCTACAATTTCACTCTTAAATCTTACACACAATGTTGTGCGCAAACTATCATTTGCAAGATTCCATGCTTCTTGTTTCAATTCTGGACATGTAATTTCAAGAATCGCAATATAAATCAATACAAATTTATGTGGATGTTCAACATGACAAATAAATCCAATCTCTCTCAAAACATGTATCTCTGTTTCGATGATTAGCTCTGTTTTCAAATCAATATATTTCCATTCAACTAAGTTTTCTCTCTTGCATTCCATTCTGCGGAAAACGTTACATACATGTCTAGTTTTTCTTGGAATTTCTTCGAGTTTTGATGCTAGCCAAATACAAGTAGCAGCAACTATCTTCACATTGTTAAAATTTGCGAATGATTTCTTGCAATAAAATCGATGAAATAATACTTGTCCAGTGGCCATTACAGATTGAGGTAATCTGAGCAAAATCCCGCTTTCTTGAATCAGATTACAACCTTGAATTCGTAATGCTGTTTCTCTAAGTTCATCGATTCCATCTTTTCGAGAAGGCGAGTTTATAAGCTCCTCCTCTGTTACACAGAATGTGTCTATTGCCGTGTAAATCATTGTTGAAAACAAGAGACGTAGTATTTTTGTTATTCCATATTCACAATGGAACAGTAGGTAGGAGTACAACTCTGATAATTTTGTACATTGAAACTATGTTATAAGGCATCTCTATTTATAATACTAATACTAACAACCAAAGTAAACTAGGACTAGAACTGACAAATTCTAATTAAACATAAATGAGTAAATACCATAAATAACAAATCCTAAACTAGTAAGGAATCTTAAACTACTTAAGAATCCTACTCTTGATTTATTTCCTAAAACAATTATATAGAACACACTTTAATATAATAATTATTTTTAAAGATTTATATCTAAGTTACTTTGCGTAAGATATTTTACATGTAACTTTTCTAGTCATCCAACTTGGTGACCAAGTATCACATTTACTTGATGCGAAAGTTAGCCACTAATCTAATCTCTATTACTTTTGCTAAATTTTTGACTTGTTTGACTTTTTTGAAATATTTCACGTTGTTGAAATAGTTTTTTTAGTGCAGTGTTCAACATATCTTGGGTATTATTTATGTATTAATATAAAATATTATTATAATAGTATTTATTTAAAATTTCATATTATTATTTTGATAATTATATCATATTTTACCCTTCTTTTCCGACACACTTGGCTTCCTTGTTCGAATAGAACTAAAATAATACTAATTGATTCTCTGTCTTAGTAGGATTACAATAATTGTTTTCATGGATATGAATATAATAATTATTACTCCCTCCGTCCTTAATTACTTGTTCACATTTCCTTTTTTAGTTATTCTTAATTACTTGTCTATTTTGACAAATTAAGGACAATTTTTGTTTACATACCTTCAATTTTACTTTGAAAAAGGTAGAACTTCTTGAAAATCTCAAGTTTTTAATTTATCCACTTCATAATTAATGGGGGTAAAATGGTAAACTCACTATGTCAATTATTGTACAGAATGGCAAACTAATAATGTTAATTAAATGCACTAACTACCGTTTGTATTATTTCCTTTAATAAGCAAAATCTCGGTCACTTTGCTATTATAGGGCCCCACCAATTTGTATAATTTATTAAAAAAATAAAAGAAATGTTTTCCCTTTTCCCGTTCTTTTATACAATCTCTTCTCCTATTTCCTTCAAATTCTCCCAAATCTTCTCCCCAAATACAATTTCAAATTACAAATTTCTCCAACACGTCCTCGTCTCGTTTCCAAAAGAGAAACATTACTTCAAAAATTTCAGGTACCGCCAAAACTCATCTCATTCTATTATTTTTTGTTAATTTTTTTCAATTTTTTCAATTTAAATGTATATGTATATATAATAACTTATTTTTTTCAGTCATTTACTGTATAATCATTATTTTTTACATTTTTTGTGTTGATTCATGTCTTATACTGTTTGCTTATACAATTGTGGTTGTATAAATGTATAATATTAGTAGTTATTGTATAATGTTCCTTTAAACATACACATTCGCTCACACTTATACACTTATTTCTGAGTCAAGTAAAAAAAGGAAAGATAAAACTGACATTTGTACTGATCACAATGATAAAACTAAAGTTGTTGTTTGTGGGTCATTGGACTGTATAATTATGTGGGTCATTTGACTGTATAATCATGTGGGTCATTGGACTGTATAATCATTATTTTTATATTTTTTGTGTTGATTCATGTCTTCTACTGTTTGCTTATACAATTGTGGTTGTATAAATGTATAATATTAGTAGTTATTGTATAATGTTCCTTTAAACATATATATTTGCTCACACTTATACACTTGTGTCTATTTTAATATATTTTATTATGTGAATCAACATTGGCGTTTTGCTTTCTTTAACCTTATACTCAATTTTCAGCTTAATCACATTTGTATCAACATCAAGTTGCATTGCAATAACATTATACAACTCCTTATACGATGAACTTTCTTTAAAAATCACACCCTCAATTGTATAATCAACGTAACAATTGTCATTGTCCCATCTACCGGAATGCATAACCAAAATAGCTAATGAAGTCATTTTCAAAATTTCTGTATAAAAAAATAAGTTATATATACATATACATTTATATGATTAAGAATTTCAACAACAAACAGAACATATATTTATACAAATTCTAGTAACTTCAGTTATTCACATATATACATTTTCCCATTATATACTCATAGAAATGTTTATATACACATTCTGCATATACATTTATATATAAACAATCACAAATTAAATTAACGTGCCTTTTTATTTATTTTTTAAAATAATCAAAATGTATAAAAAAAAAAAAGACTGACTAGCGAATATACAGAAAGACACATCCGTAGCAAACTAAAATTTTGCTACGGACTGCAATTTTATAAAGTTTGCTATAGCATACAATTAGCAATTTTTAATTTGCTATACGTAAAATTTTCTCTTTTTTTAATAGGTGTGTCAATTCAAAAGTGAATAAGTAATTAGGAACGGAGGGAGTATATGTTTCCCGTCACATGCATGATGATTATAATAATTAATTTCTCTAATTATTACAATAATACAATGTACTGTATTTACTTCATTTCATAAATACAATTTATCATATTTCACTTTCATTAGTAGTTGTTAATTCACTTATTGTTCAACATATATGAAACTATAGGTTAGGTAAAAGGTCATATATGCAATTTGCCAATTTTGTAATGCATGACCAAATAGCGAATGATATCGGGTGTAACTTAGAAATGAATGAAGCCTTAGATAAGAAGTTTTGTCTAACAACAACTATTATTGACTTGACACATACTTTAATAATATGAGTAATATTATTTCATTACCTTTTGAATATATTAAATTTAATGCTTTGAAAATTTATTAGATGTTGAATAGTATTTAATAAAGAGGTAAACCATACAGAAAAGGTAATTATCTTTTAGTTTTTTAAATTAAATAAATATTATTAGATAATTATTTATAATATAGTGGACAAATAAATATGACGAGATTTAAGGCAGGTTATTGAAATTGAGTGATGTTATGGGAAATGGAAATATATGTTAATATATGGTCCACATGTAGAGCACTAGGTACAAAGCCCACCAAACCATGATCTCGACCTTTTTTATTTTTGATTTTTGGTTGAAAATATGAGTGGCTTGAGATGGAAAGAAGGAAAATAAAGCAAGAAATCCAAATTTGCTTTCAAAGTGTGAGATAAGTCGATGATGAGGACGCATTCAAATAATGAATTTTTGGTAGTTAATTGTTAATAGTTGATTTGAACTGATGGGTTGTGCTAAATTTAGAATTGATATTTATGTCGAGAATTAATATCGTGACGAAAAGATGGTTAGTTCGTAACTTGCATAGAAAAAATCGTTAGATCGTAGCTTGCGTGAAAAAAGAAACTAATTAATTAAAATTAAAATTGGAAAGAGACAAAAAAGACATTAATGAAAACCGAATAATGAACTTTTGGTAGCTAGTAATAGTTGAACTGATGAGACGGATTGCTCGAAACTTAAAATTGACATTTATGTGGAGAATCAATATTGAGATCGTTTGATCATAACTTGCGTGGAAAAAATTGTTAGATTGTAGTTTGCATAATCACATTTAAAAAGAGAGACAACTAATTTGAACTAAAATAGGAAATAGATGAAAGAGAAATTGATGAAAACTTAATAATGAACTTTTGGTAGCTAGTAATAATTGAACTGATGAGATATATTGCTCCAAACTCATAATTGACATTTATGTCAAGAATTAATATTGTGATAAAAAGATCTACGATCTAACGTGAAAAAGATTAATAGATTATAACTTATGTGAGAAAAAGCTAATCAATTAAAATTAAAATAGAAAGAGAAAGAGAGAGAGAAATTGATGAAAACCGAAATATGTGTTTCAAAAAAACAATATACTTCTATGCATATACTAATATTTTGTCATTTGAAGTTTTGTACCCTCATTAAAAAAGTTATTTGACTATTAATTACAATTGTTATTAGTATTAATCTTTGTGTTTATGAAATTATGAATCCAGATATACTACTTGTCATAATTTTGATAAAATTTTATGGATAAATTTAAATTCTACATTAAAAGAATTAGATTTTATAAAATTCCACGAAAAAAAATATATATCATACCAATATACTTTTAACCTTTGTCGTAGGCAGGGACGGACCCACGTTGTATTCAGGGGTTCACCCGAACCCCCTCGGCAAAAAATTACACGATATATATAAGGTAAAATTTCTATATTTCTGTAGATATATACATTTTGAACCCCCTCAATAGCAAAGAGTAACTAATGGCGCAGTGGCAAGTACCCCCAAAATTATGATGTACGTCAATGATTCGAATCCCAGTGAAAGCGTTTTATTTTTTTCTTATTCAGTTTCAGTTTTTTTTTTTAATTTTCAGTTCTGTTTTTTTAGTTTTTTTTTTACTTTAAAAAATGTGCTAAAAGTTTGGTTTTAAACCCATAAGAATTCAAGGTTTCCATTTCCAAAGGCTTATTTCACGTTTATACTTTTATTTTTCGAACCTCCTGGACGAAAATCCTGAGTCCGCCACTGATCGTAGATAGCAAAAAAAAATATGTTACAACATGTATGTCCCAACATTACAAGCATCGACACCTTAATACAAACTCTAATTATACATAGACGCAATACTTTCACAAATTAAAGCCTAAATTAAAAGTAGCTTGTCATCAAAAATTAAAATTAACAAAAAAAAAAAAACTTAGTAGCAACCGGTCTAAAGCCAAACGACGGTTCAAGCGTTGATTCCGGTCGGACCGGGTTTAGTGTTGGATCCAGTAGCCATGTTGGCTACGTGAAATTGTGACACGTATTTGTAAGCTGCACCTTCTGGTTCTTTCACTGGTGGCTCATTTAAGTGTGCCCAATTGCTACTTATCCACCTGCAATTAAATAAAATTAATTTTTTATATAAATAAATAAATTAATATTATTATTTTTAATCAATCAACTAAAAATAATTTCAATCATCTAGCCGTAATAATATAGGTGTCACTCAATATATAATAAGCATTTAATTAATATGACTATAAAAAAAATTATCTTTACCGATAATTAAATTAATAGCAATAACTTAATGAGTCGATCTTGTTAATTACTAATAAAGGTCATTATCAAAAAGCTATAAATTAATTACGTTTAATTACCATCCATTTTTCTTGATTAGTTGATCTAAACTCTCCTGATTTTCCAAATTAGAAAGACTTTCTTCCGCTGTTTTAGTTGCCTCCTCAAATACAATATTTGCCTGTCTCCAATTAAAACAGCCAAAAATTAATCACCATAATATTACGAGTTCGACAGAACTCAATAATTATAATTTAAAATTCTGAATCTGTCTATGTATACCTGATTTTGGCTTCGAGGGGATAACGTAGAGATATATTTTTGATGCTCTTCTTCTATTAGTTTTTTGGATCTCCAATATGCATCTATCTCTCCCTTTGTTAATGACTTATTTTTTCGGAATTTCACTATAAATTAAATCCAAAAAAGAAAAAATGTTAAAAATTAAACAAATTATAAAAGGACTAATATAATTTGTCATTAATTAAAGAAATGAAAATTAAAATGAACTTACTAGCTTGAGGATCAGAAACAGGAGAGTCCCAACCTGCCATAAGAGAACCCATAATTATCTATTTTGTTGCTAATTAACTTCTTAATTAAACTTAACACACTTTCATTAATTTCACTCAAGTTGTTATATGAAAATTTTGTGGAAAAATTGAGTATTTTATAGAGATAGAAGAAAACAGACAATTGGTTTATGGTGGGGCCTACCTTAAATTGCTGCTCTTATCTCTAACAAAAAACAAAACACTATTTTATTAGTATTAAATTAGGATTAATTAATTTATACTAAACCAGGGACTTCAACATATGGTTTCTTTATAGTTTATAGTGCCTTGATATATATCGGATTTCGAAAATTAAATAAGAAATATTTTGAACGTGATTTATTTGTATATTTTTAAAATATTTTAAATTATTAATTTTTTACTTATAATCATAATAGTTTTATATAGTTTATAAATAAATAAATTATTTTTAAATAGTATTCGACATTATATATGCTTAATCAAAATAAAATAATTTGAACGTTGAAATTCAAACTATAGTATATAAATTGAGACAATAGAAATAGCTATTATTTTTTTTGATTTCCAACTCAGTGTTTAGAGCTCGTATTAAAATTTTAATTAAATTTAAACGCACACAATAAACTCAGTCGGAAATGACACTCTCACTAAAAATAAAATCTCTTATTAAGGGTAAAGTAATCTCACCGACCATACAACGTTAGAAATAACTATTAATAGTGCCTGGATTTCTTTTAGCCGCCCACAGGATATGCATACAAGATAATAAAAAATATGGACAAAATGAAAATATCTTATATCAATAATGGATTAGTATGTCCACTAAGTTGTCACGTCAGATAATTTATCTCTATTCTTATCCTAGAACAGTTAGGTTGTTTTTTTTTTTTTTTTAAAAAGGAATAACAATTAAATTGCTTTTGAATAGCAGTTTAAAAAAATATTTTGAAAAAATAAAGTAATTTCTTTTAGGCTAAGTACTTTTACTTTAGCCAAACATTAATTATTGCAATAATATTAACAAATGTTAAATTTGAATTAATTAACTATATATAAATTATTGTTAATAAAGTTTTTTTAATTTAAAAATTTGAGCAAACATACTTTTAAATGTATGTACTCTTTACCAAATTAAACTAACACCAAATTTTAGAAGAAGAACTTTCACATATAGCAAACACAAAAAAATATTTGTATGTTATAGCTATATTTATATAATTGCGAAGTTCGAAGTCAAAAAAGTAAAAAAAATTATCAAAGATTTCAAAAGGGCACATCATATTTTTTTAAAATAAAAAGGGCAAAATCATTCCTGCCGGAGCGATTTATCTTTGACACATATTAACGTTGTTTACTCCGTTCTGGCAACGATTTTTGTACAATTTTTTTTCTTTTTTTTCGCTAAAATCGCTGGCACAGCAGCGATTTTTTAACTCTAATTTTTTTCCCTCTAACTAATATCGCTGCTATGACAGCGTTTTCATAGAAAAAAAATTTGGCAGCTTTATTGTAAAACTTTTTTTTGCAAAATCTCTGTCTTGGCAGCGTTTTCCTTAAAAAAAAAAAAAATTTGAAAATCTTTTCTTAATTATTTTTTTAAAGTTTTATGAAAGAACAATTATTTTTAAAAAAAATTGCTGACAGGGAGCCTGATTTCACCCAAAATTTTGGACTCGGCGTAGAAATCATCAAAATGAGGCACATACTTTAATCGGTGTCAAATTAGGCTGTCTTTTCAGCGATTTTTGTTAAAAAAATTATTTTTGAACAAAATGCTGCCTTGTTTTCAAAACGAAAAAAATAAAATAAGAAGAACGATTTTAAAAAAAAAATTGTAGAGAAAAGAATTTTAAAAAAAAATTAACCAAAAAGCTGCCAAGGCAGAAATTTTCAGCTATTTAGCATTTTTTTTATAAAATATATATATCAGGCAGCGATTTTGGTGGAACTAGTTTTTTTTTAAAAAAAATCGCTGCCAACGATTTTGGTAGAAATATTCTTTTATTATTTTTTTTTTTTTGAAATTTCTGTCCACTAGTCAACATCTGATTGTAAAAAAAAAAAAAAAATCACTACCCGTGCTGCGTTTTTGCGATTTTAAAAAAAAATTAAAATCACTGCTATTGCAACGTTATTATAAAAGCAAATTTATTTTAATTTTGGTGTTAATTTTTTTAAAAAAAATTGCTGTTGTTGCTGCGTTATTATAAATTTTGTAGAAAAAAAATATTTTTTTATAAATCGCTGTCTTGGCAGTGCTTTTGGTGGAACTATTTTAAAAAAAGAAAAAAAAATCTTTTGATTTTTGATTTTGAAATTTTTGTCAACTAGTCAACATCTAATTGTAAATTTTATTTTAGTTTTTTAAAATCTCTATCTTGGCATGGTGGATTTTTTTTTAAAAAAAAAAAAATTCTGTCAACTAGTCAACATCTAATTTTTGGAAATCACTGTCTTGGCAGCAATTTTAGTGAAGAATTTTTTTTAAAAAAGGAAATCGCTGCCAGGGCAGCAAAATTCCCCTCCAACTTTTTTTTTTTTAAAAAAAAATATCGCTTCTAACGCAACGATATCATAAATAAAAATTGTCTTATATATTCATGATCATTATTTGAATTGGAGTGTGTCAGATTACAATATGGGAGAGCCTAGCCATGCTTCCATGCACTTGAATTCTTTTCAACCGAAGCCAACTGATATGTAAAAAATGTAATGTTTTCTTATTTATTAGAATTAAATTTTTTTAATATGCAATATATTTATATTATTATATTTTATAGGTGTGACCAACTTCAAAATACAGTGAATTATTATACACAAATTGTGAATAATAATATTATGGGTGATGAACAAGTTGGTGAGTTGCATAGTGATGAACCTTTGGAACATGAATTAACCGACAATGATGAAATGTATGAGGATGATGATGATGATGATGTGGATGATTCACCTAATGCACCCGTTGAAGATCAAAATGTTAATCATCATTTTACAGTGATTCCATACTTAGATCACACTTAAGAAAGTGCAGAAGATTTTATCTATACAAGAGATGATGGTTCTATCCGAACGACACTTTGAAATCCAAACAATCCTAAATATATCCAGTGAGGTTCGATTGTTGCAAACTAAATATTTTATAGTTATTTATTTATTTATTTATTATTGATTAATCTAGTTTGTATATGCAACTAGTATGCTATTTATGAATAAGAAGCAAATGAAATCTACTGTAAGAGCATATAGTGTTAGTGTTAATATAATTATTTAAAGATGAATATATTCACAATACCATATAAAAGTTAAAAATTAAACAACAACAACAACAACATACCCGGTGAAATCCCACTAGGTGGGGTCTGGGGAGGGTAGAGTGTACGCAGACCTTACTACTACCTCGTGAAAGTAGAGAGGTTGTTTCCGGAAGACCCTCAGCTCAAAAACATCAAATCTAAGTGACAGGAGAGATATATATAAAACATAACAACCAATACAAATGATAGTGTATAATCAACAAATGAGACAATAACATCACGAAAGTAAAGTGAGGAGTGAAACGCAGTAAACAACATAAGGCTAGGACTACACCAAACGCTAATAACCCATACCCTCGCAAGGGAAGACAACACGCTAACCCTACTAACCTTCAACCTTAATACGCGACCTCCACTCCTTCCTATTTAGAGTCATGTCCTCGGTAATGTGAAGCATAGCCAAGTCTTGTCTAATCACCTCTTCCCAATACTTCTTAGGCCTCCCTCTACCCCTCCGCGTACCCTCTACCACAATTACCTCGCACCTCCTCACTTGGGCGTCTGCGCTCCGTCTCTTCACATGTCCAAACCATCTCAGTCTCGCTTCCCTCAACTTGTCCACCACAGAGGTCACTCCCACCTTCTCCCGGATAACCTCATTCCTAATCTTGTCGCTCTTAGTGTGCCCACACATCCATCTCAACATCCTCATCTCCGCAACATGCATTTTTTGAACATGTGCGTTCTTGACTAGCCAACACTCCGCTCCATACAACAAGGTCGTTCTAACTACCACTCTGTAGAACTTACCTTTAAGTTTCGGTGGAATTTTCTTATCACACAATACTCCAGAGGCAAGCCTCCATTTCATCCAAGCAACCCCAATGCGATGTGTGACATCATCGTCGATGTCACCACTCCCTTGGATTACAGCCCCAAGATACTTAAAACTTTCCTTCTTAGGAATGATCTGTGCGGCAAGTCTCACTTCCACATCTGTCTCATCCAACACATCACCGAATTTGCACCCCAAATATTCTGTTTCGGTCCTACTCAACCTGAACCCTTTGGACTCCAGCGTTTGTCTCCACACTTCCAACCGCGCATTAACTCTGTCCCGCGTCTCATCAATCAGTACTATGTCATCCGCAAATAACATACACCACGGGACCGTCTCCTGAATAGACCGCGTCAACTCATCCATCACCAAAGCAAATAGGAAAGGGCTTAGGACTGATCCCTGGTGCAGCCCAATCTCAACTGGGAAATGTTCTGAGTCTCCTCCAGCTGTTCTAACCCGAGTCTTGGCTCCACCGTACATGTCCTTTATCGCCCTAATATAAATCATCGGGACTCCTTTAGACTCCAAGCACCTCCAGAGGACATTCCTCGGTACTTTGTCATAGGCCTTTTCAAGGTCAATGAACACCATTAAAAATTAATTAATTAAAAATAAAATAAATCCAAACATACCTTATAGAGGAAAGACTTTTGAAAAAGTTTGAAAGGAGAGTTGGAAATTATACTTGAAGTTTGAAGGGAGACTTCAACCAATTTATAAGAAAATTTTAAATGAAACACGTGAACTTTTTTCTATTTTTTAGGCATGCATCTGAGTTGAATTTCTTTTTAATATGACATGTGAATGTTTGAATAATTAAAAAAAAGAAATTTGGAAGGAAATTTCGCTGCTTATTAGTGAAAAAGAATAAATTTAATACGATTTTAAAAAAATATAAGTGGCAACGATATTTATAAGAAAAAATTCCACTAAAATCACTGCCAAGGCACGATTTTATTTTTTTAAAAAAAAGTTTCCACCAAAATCGCTGCCAAGGCAGTGATTTCTAAGAATAAAAAAAAATCCACGAAATTTATAATAACGTTTAAAAAAAACATTAAAGAAAATCGCTGCTAGGGGCAGTGATTTTCAAAAAAATAAAATAAGTTTATTTTTATAAAAACGCTGCCATAGCAGCACTTTTCATTTTTTTTTTAAAGAAAATCGCAAAAGCGCTGCACGGGCAACGATTTTAATTTTTTAAAAAAAAAATCGCAAAATCGCTGCACGGGCAGCGATTTTTTTTTAAAAAAAAGTTACAATCAGATGTTGACTAGTTGACAGAAATTTCAAAAAAAAATAAAAATTAAAGAATATTTCTACCAAAATCACTGCCAAGGCAGCGATTTTTTTTTTAAAAAAAATTAGTTCCACCAAAATCGCTTCCAAGGCAGCGATTTCAAGATATATATATATTCTCTTTTATAAAAAAGCTGCCAAAATGGCTGAAAATTGCTGCCTTGGCAGTCTTTTAGTTAATTTTTTTTTTAAAATTTGTTTCTCTTCAATTTTTATTTTTTTTAAATCTTTCTTCTTAATTTTTTTTTTCGTTTTGAAAACAAGGCAGCGTTTTTATTAAAAATTAATTTTTTTAACAAAAATCGCTGAAAAGGCAGCCTAATTCGACACCAATTAAAGTTCGTCCCTCATTTTGATGATTTCTACGTCGAGTCCAAAATTTTAGGTGGAATCAGGCTCCCTGTCAGCAATTTTTTTTAAAAATAATTGTTCTTTCATAAAACTTAAAAAAAATAACTAAGAAAAAAATTTCAAAAAAAAATAAAATTAAGGAAAACGCTACCAAGGTAGCGATTTTCCAAAAAAAAATTTTACAAAAAAACTGCCAAATTTTATTTTTTCTATGAAAACGCTGTCATAGCAGCGGTATTAGTTGGATGAAAAAAAATTAGAGTTAAAAAATCGATGCTGTGCTAGCGATTTTAATGAAAAAAAGAAAAAAATTGGACAAAAATCGCTGCCCTGGCAGCGATTTTATTTTTAACGGAGTAAACGGCCTTAATATGTGTCAGAGAAAAATCGCTCCGGCAAGAGCGATTTTTCCCTTTTGGTTTTAAAAAAATATGATGTGCCCTTTTGGAATTTTTGGCAATTTTTGTTGTCCTTATGGGTCCGGACTCCATAATTGCGCTCCATAGCAAACATAAATATGTATATTTCACTATACATATACAAAAGAAAACAGTTGTATATAATCTGTTTATGTTTTGATATACATATACAAAAAATCAATTGTATAATTTGTGTTTGTATAAAGCGAGAAAGAGAGAAAAACAAAAGAGAGCTGGGTAGGAGAATATTTGTATTATATAATTATAAGTGTATAGGACGAAGATATATGTATTTTTGCATGTGTATATACAATTTTCTCTCGCTTTATACAGACAAAAATGCAAGTTATACATTTATGTTTGTATAAGTGAGAGAGGCGAGGGAGAGACTGTCAAACGAGATCTGGGAGAGTGGCGAGCAAGATCTGAGAGAGGGGAGAGAGGGAACGAAAATATATGTATATATATAATTTTTTCTCGCTTTCTACAAACACAAACACATTTTATACATTTGTGTTTGTATAAAAGCGAGAGAGGCGAGAGAGAGAACAAGAGCGGCAAGCGAGATTCACCAGAAGAGAGGCAAAACAACAACAGTTTACTATGTGGTACAATTAAATCAAACTATATTTATAGCATTTAATTTAAATTAATAGTTTGCTATTATATACAATTTTCCTAATTTAGAATCCACTTACGATAAAAGTAGCAAACGTATCTTTTATTAAGAAAGAAATGTTAAGACGGTTTTTCTAAGTTTAATATATAGAAAGGTTTGAAAAATAAGTTTAACTTTCGTATTAGGAATTTGAGGCTTGAACTCTTAACAAATTAAATTATGGGTCAAAGGTGTTTGATTAAATGTTCTCCAAGAGGATATTATTATCTAATAGAAAAAAAGAAAACATTATCAACATCAAAGTTTGCTTTGTTACTTTTAAATGTCATTTTTCATCCCCAGCATGCCTGGCATCCACTTCCCATTTGTATATGAAAAAATAATTAAAATTTAGGATTTATATCTTTTTCTTAGCTGATATAGCGTTCACGATAAGAGAAGGTTGTTCGAATAATAAGTATAATCCACCTTCAGCTCTGAATGACGCCTAAATTAATCAATTATGAAAATAATCAGCATGAACGATTGATCAGAACAAATCATATTTTTATGGGCTAATTTTATCATCTGTCTGAAGAAAGATAAAAGTTGACACGTATACTTTGTTATAGAACAAGACTTTGATTACATTAAGAGCACTCTCTCTACATAACAAATCCAAGATCATTTGTGTCTTCACTAAAACATTGGTCATATTTGTAGAGGGTTCAAATAATAACTAAACTGATTTTTTTTAAAAAACAAATACATAGAGTAGTACAAAATAATATTTGGGAAAGTTTCATGGGCTGCTTCTCTTTTTGTTGATTCTGTTGGAGTTGACTTTAGATAAAGGTGTCAAATGTGTGGGCTTGGACCTAGTCCAACTTTTTGGGCCCATAATACTTTCCTTCAAGTAGGGCACATCTTCTTCACTAGACAAAGTCCTTAACCAATCTACCCTATTATTAGAACTTGCACCTGGCCCAAAACACTTGTACTCAGCAAAATATGATGTCCTGTTACCAAAATATTAACATACCAATGTCAAAAATTAAAAATGATTATATTCGCTAGAAGGTGCAAGTAGTAACTAGCATACATTGAGGATAAAATGAGAAAAGGTCGATCGCTTGCAATAGTCTAGTCATATCTTGCATAGATCACCTAGGGATGCATAAGTTAGTAGCTAGCATATATTGAGGATAAAATGAGAAAAGGTCGATTGCTTGTGATAGTCTAGTCATATCTTGCATAGACCTAGGGAATAGGGATGCATAAGTTTGAACGACCGAAGGTGTAAAAGGGAGTGAGACGGGAAATCTTAATAGTTCATTTCGTTGGCTACCTGAACACTTATTTTGTTGGTGAGGGTTCATAATAATCCCCTCCCTATTTCCCCTTCCCCTAAAAAAAGAAAAGAAAAATGGAAGGAGGCGAACCTAAAATAACATGAAAGGAAATTGTCTCGAAAGACTTACAATTTCTTGGAATAAATACGGATTTGGTAAAATAAAAAGGGATAATGGAGGAAAAAGATTCGTATAAGTGACATCGAGTAGGTTTTAGTCTTGTAGACACCCCTAACTTTCTTGGAACTTAAGCTTAGATATTGTTTAAAGTTGTACCTGCTACAGCAAGTTAAAATACAGTAATAGTAATAGTATACAGATTCTATATATTGTCGATGCGTATATATGTACCTTTGTCTAGAGGAGTCATTCCAATCTTCCCAACCATTGGGGAGTATAACACTTGACATGTAAGTTTGAGCAAATACAACCCTAGCATAAGCACCCCATGGCCTCCCAAGAATTGCACTCTTTACTCCAGTAATCTTACATCCATAGAAAGTGAAACCTGTATTCTCTTGAGGTGATTGCCTATGGTGTGCTGTTATAGCCCCATTCGATTGCGAAAGCGAATGCAAATGACATTTCTACCCCCAATAAAAAAAACGATGGGTCAATTATGGTTAAGTGATAAATAACATATATGACAGATAATTGATTTGATGTAAATATCGAGTATATACTGTGTGTTTATGTTACCTCAAATAGAGAAGCAGCATTTCCACATATGAAATCAGTGTCCCCTTCAATATAACAATTTTTATAATAATGTCTACCAACATCATCAAGTAATGTGTCTTGATGAGACATAATTCTACAACCCAGAAAGGTTGCTTTATCTCCTTCTACCCTCAATGCTACTGCTTTTTCTCCACTTCCATATGTGTTCTATTAATTAACATAAAAAAAATTCAATTAGTCAAGAAGCCAAATGCCACACTTTAATTTGAGTGTCAAATTAACGGGCTAGATTTAATTTGACCAGATCAAAATAGATTGATTTAAGAATCGTCAGTTCAAAAGCTACTTGCCTTAGGTAGGTTGGTCTAAATAGGTTGGCTATTTTTGATAAATTGAATTAGCGGGTCAAAATAGATTGAACTAACAAAATGAACGGATTATTCATCCAATGAAACATGAGAAAATTGAGTATGTTTTCATATACTGATTTTATCACCTAAACAAAGTAACCTTATAAACATGTTAGCTTATAATGGATAAATTAAACTACCATTATATGATCAACAACAAATTCACATAGTGGGGTCTACACAGGGTAAAACGTACACAGACCTTACCCCTACCTTCAAGGTAGACAGACTGTTTCTAATAGATTTTTGACTCAAAAAAAAAGAAATAATGATCACAACCATATAAATAAATAAATTATGCAACATACCTGAATTGTAAGGTATCTAGCCACAAAGTCAGAAGCAAAAACAGTGAAAGTAGGAGATTTGAATATATCTCCATAATCATTTCCAGTAATTATAGTATTTTTGACTGTTGTTTTTCTCCCACTAATTGTTATAAATGGCTTGTCACTTGGAACAACAACTTTTTCTGTATAAACACCAGGCTTTACCAAAATAAATACATGTTGTGTATTCTTTGAAGGCACTGCATCAATTGCATCTTGTATTTTATTGTAATCACCATTACCAGATTGATCTACTATTATCAAAATTGCATTTGACAATTGACTTGATGATGTGGTCGTAGCTTCGGAAAAAATCACTAAATAACTCGTAGCTAATAGAACAATTGTAATTATTGAAGTGTACCCGTGAAATAAAGCCATATCTTGAATAACAGTGACAAAGTCAAAAATTTTGATATACCTGCGATACAAAAGCGAAAATGAATTAAGAAAGTTATAAACTTCTTGCATTTTTCGTGGAATTGAATATGAAGTATTAATAGACAAAAATAAATGAAATTCCTTGTCGCATAAGTAGCAACATGCATGATACAATTTGAAATTAGAAGAAGAGATGAGGTAATTTTTATTCCGAATTACTTTTTGAATTACCTTTATCCGCTACGCTAGAAAATTCAACAATATATATGTGCACAAAAAGAATTTTTGGTTTTTCTCTATATGCACGATATAATTTTCTGATCGAAACTTTTGAGTCCACCTAGAAACTCAAACTTAGGAAAAAGAATTTTAGAACTTTGAGAAATGTAATTTTAAGACAATTGAATAATAACCTTCTATATGTGTGTATATATATAGACATAGTGGACAATGACCACATTGGCAAGGTCAATTTTCAACAGGTTTTCTTGAAAATAAAGTAGTTCAAAATTCTGATATTTCTCCATTAACTTGAATATGACCATGTTTTTCTCCATGCCAAACTTGATAAATAGAAACACATGGCACAACTAAAATAAAATAAATTACATGTTTTTTTTTAAACCCTCGTAAGAGCTCTCACCTTTTTGCTTCGTCAGTGATTCATACAGATGATTACCATCCGAACAACTTTGTTCTGTCATAAATTTGTAGTAGATACTAAAACTTTATTTTTGAAAAAATAAAATAAAATTATATGGCAGTTTGATTAAAGTGGGGACTAGGGAAGTTAGCAATTAGGAGAAGTAGGCGGGAAAAAAAAGGTTGTTTATATTATATCGGTTAATTTGCACATCTAAAATTTGGCGCCGTTTATACTTTATATTATAAAGTTTATAACGATTTGAATTGCCTAATTTAATTTGAAGTATAACTGTATAAGTACGTGCTGCACAACTTATATATTATGTATAGTGGAAAATTACCTTAATTCTTTAGGCATTCAATTTTAGAATGAAAAAATAAATAAAATGTTTGACTGGTCAAGGGTTGAACGACTTGTAAAAAAAGTCAACTTTTGAATGTATTAAAAGTTAATCATTAAAAGTTATTCGATGGTTAATTACCACTAATTGCTTTTGGTACAAATCTTTGGGGTTGCCTTTTAAATAAATTAAACGCGGGCTAC
The DNA here is from genome assembly GCF_019186545.1 of Solanum stenotomum. Classification (NCBI taxonomy): domain Eukaryota; kingdom Viridiplantae; phylum Streptophyta; class Magnoliopsida; order Solanales; family Solanaceae; genus Solanum; species Solanum stenotomum. The sequence goes on from NC_064283.1 coordinate 2,178,348, forward strand.
ATTTTTATTTTGTTTATATTACTGTATTAGTAATCGATTTAAGCTTGTTTGACTTTCAATTTGCTTATTTTGAAAACAAGGCATTGACAAAAAAGTACATTATTTATCATAAGTATTTTTTGAAAAAAGATTTGAAAATACATTTGGCAAATTATATGAAATAATAATTTATATTTGACTAAGATAACAAAAATATTTGGAAGGATGGGTGGGTGGGGTTATGCTTTTTAACTTCTGCAAAACGACTTTTGCTTATGTAACAACACTTAATTATTTTCTAAAAAACTTGATCAAACACTTCAACTTTCCAAAATAAGCATTTCATTTAAGTAAAAGAAAAATATGATTTCACAAATAGAATATATTCTTTAATTTTAATTTTTAATTTTTCCGGTAAAAAAGGAAACCTTTCTCTGTTAACTATGGACAATTAAATAACTATCTTTAATTTATGTATACAGTCAATCGAAAAGTTAAATATGAGAGCCAACAACAAGAACGTCATCTATTATGTTATAACTTATAAAAAAATTAATATACAAAGATTAATTCTAAAAAATAATATGTAGTTGTTCTCAGTTGTTCTCTTCACATGTTCATATGACATCTAAACAGTTTAACATGAAATACACGTGCAAAACACATTTGGTTAGATGACAAGAAAAATACACAACAAATATCGTCTATAACGTAATATTAATGAGATACAACTAAATAAATAATTGAACCTAGCTCATCAAATTAAAATAAATATATGAATTATTGCATTTAACTAATAAAACTTTCCATTCATGATCATCTTCATAGATTTGCGTGAATAAGAGATATGCCGATCCACATTTAACATTCACAAAAAAATCTACAATATTATTTTGTGCAAAACTTATTATTCAAATCTTCACTTAAATAAGCAATATATTTACTATAACATATATTTTCTGAATTGATAATCACGTGCAACACACATATCAATATACACATTCGGCATGAGGTAGTTAATTAGTTATATTATGGTTGGTATGTATCATATTCTATATATTATTTAAAAGTTGTAATTAACGAAATATTAATAAAATATTTTTGTTCTGCGTTTGGTAACCAATGACTCTCGACCTAAAGGCTAAAACGTATTTTCAATTCTGTGGATGTTAAATAAAATTCATATATATTTTTCTAAATTTTATTTGGCCAACATCATTTTATTAAATAAGTGGATAAACGTAACCTTCGTTACCTGCTCAAAGCTCTACAAACATAACATTTCTATGAATCATAGTAACAAGAAAAGGAAAAAAAAAAGCAGGACACATGAAAATATAAAAAGTAGAATCACGTAAAAATCAAGGAGTGTCAATATGTAATAAATATACATATGAATATATTTTTACTTAACTACGTCACGGACACCCTCAAGTATATGTGGCGCGCCATTGGATACGCACTATTAAAACTCAAAAACATTTAATTCTATAATGGGAAATTAAAGAAAATGACATAAAATTTATCTACAAAACATTAGACAATAGGTCATCTAACTTCAACGGTTTGACAATATCAATAAATGTTATTATTATATTGATTAGTCACGATCACAAATCATGACATTTCTTAATTTTTCAACTAACAAAAAAACTATATTTGACTCTTAAAAGACAGTAATTTGCTAAAAAAAATGTATAGAGATAGCAACATCATATCCAACATTGACTTATTAGTTGCATTGTCATACGTGACTTATGAATTACATTTGCCATACGTAATCTATATAGATGTGAATCGCGTTTGGCAAGAGTGATTGAGTTGATGTAGCAGTAATATCCCATAATTAGAGTTGAGGGATCGAATCCCACTTGATCCTTTCTCAGTTAAATTCATCGCACTAGTTAAGTTCTCATTTTCTATGTGGTTTGCATCTCTTCCTTTCCGTTGAACTTGTCACATCCGACTTACCCAATTAGATTCATATCTTCTGTAATTTGCGAGCTATTGCACAAGAACATGTTCATCCAATACACTTTGCATGATCTCTCGTTATGAAAGACAAACTATTAAAGTCCAACATTACATTAGAACAAAAATTGAAGCTTGAGAATGTTAAATTTGGCATTTTTTTGGGTACTATAATTCGAAATCAAAATGCTGAAATTCATTGTTAACGGTTTAATTCCACGTTTTATTGTAAACTTGTTGATTTCCAGTGATGATGTTAACCTTTTTGAGTTGTCCTGAGAATTCGAATATTGAGATCAAAGCTATAGGTAAAATGGTGCAAAATTGGAGACTACTTACGAGCAACACATACCAGGTAACTCTGTCCATGAAATGTAGGACATATGGAAAGAAATCACCTAGTATTTTTGTCTACACTGGAATTTGAACTTGAGACCTCATAGCTCTTATCTCGCTTCATTGATCACCAGGACACACCCTTGGGTGCGCTCTTTTGCATATTCAATAGCGTGAAATGTAAGCTTTGATGTTCCTTTTGTTAGTTCAACATTACTTGTCTAATGTGTTCTTCGTCATGAATTTGATTCCATGATTATTGGTCAGTAAACGAGTTATCGAGGGAAGGCAATGACACTGAAAACAACTATTCATGAGGTTAATAAGGTCCTTCACATGTACTATATACGCGAAATGCACATCAAAACCAGGAAATAGATAACAACATTTCATGGATATCATGTTTTATTGATCATTTGCATCTCTGTTACAATTTCTTTCAGCAGATATTATTGAATATGTATAAAATGATATGTTAACTTTCATTAGTTACATGCATTAGTTTCAAGAATGTCGATATCATTATCTCTCTTCTTCTTACCGCCAACATGGCAGCCATGTTTTCGAGGTTTTTCAGGGTTATCTGAATCAGAATCACTTGGTTCAACGAAAAGCCCTTCGAGACATCTTCTTTTGATTGTTGGCTTGTATGTATGTTTCTGAGCACGGGCAACATTATATTCGGCCTTGTGTGCCTCAAACAGTCCAGTTTTCTCACTTGTTTTTGGTGGTTCAGAAGGCATACGAGGGAATGTCATATGTATACCTGGATTTTTTCCCTCAATAGTACTGTCAAATGTAATTGAGTTGTTGAGCCCCTGCACATTGCAGTTCATGTATGCCTCTAGTTCTTGATCTTTCGTCGTCCTTGCATCGTTTGTCTGTTTTCCCTTTGAAGTTCCCTCTGCATCTGTGGTTGCATCGGCAGTTTCATCTGCATTCAGTTTGTAGCCTCTGTGAATGTGAACTGCCTTTCCTTTTCTTGATGAGTTTGAACTAAGTTGCATAGATGCTCCTCTGTTATCCCCTGCAAGGGTGATTACGCTCACCGGCCCCTCTTCCAATTTTTGCTTGCCATCTCCAACTGTCATCCTATTAATAAACTTTGAGATGTTATCTTTTACCTCTTTGTTAAGGGGTATATCTGGTTCAGCTGAAATTGTTCTTGTCTGTTTTCCATTAGAGACACGGTTCACCCGAATTTGATCATTATCAGAATTGGCTTGCTTCTCTGTATATGCTTGCTTTGATTGAAACACAATGTCTGGATCCGTGGTCTGTTGCACTACTTCCTTCACTTCTTTAGTTTCCGGGATGTTTGTCTCCAATGGCCTGGCTGTCTTAGGTTCACTAGTGATTCTTGAAGAATCTGAAGGTTTTACATTTTCAGGTGACTTATCTTTTGCTTCAGTTAATGTGTCAGATATGGCTTCTTTCTTGGGAAGCTCCATTTGTTCTGATTGAGGCTTAATTGTTGCCGGCATTGGTTCTTTTTCAGAGTTTGATGGAAGTGTTTCGGTGGATTTGGGAGAAATTTCTGAGCTGTCTTGTGATTGTTTTGGTGGAGATGTTGGCTGGGAAATTGTCTGATCGTTCAGTTGCATTTGAGATGTTATATCAGATGGATTTGAAGAAGTCTGCCTCACAGGGTTAGCTGGCTTTGGGGCAAGTTGGTCAGTTGAAAGGACCTGAGGACCGTTGCGTGTTGGGGAGGATTTTGGACTCATTTCTTGTGATTGAGGAGCTGGACGAGATGGAGGCTGAGGTGCATTGGACTTATTTGCCACATCAGATGGTGAAGCTGGTTGAGAAGTGAGGCCTTGATGTTCTTGAGATGGTATCAAGGATTGAGATTCAGCTCCGGAGGGAGCAACTCCTGGAAGACTAGATTGTGGTCTCTCAGATATTGTGGATGTAGGGGTTTGAGTTTCATTTTTCGGGCTAGCTGGACCATTTGTTGGTTTAGTGTTTGTGGTAGAGGACTCGATAGGAGCTTTGTTTTCAGCTGAAAGTTGAGGGGGATTTGTTAGAGTTTCAGGTAAAGCACTTGTGCTCGTGGTGGTGGGCTGGCTAGGCACTTTTGGTGGTGAAGAAGGCTTTCCAGATATCGCGGTTGTTGTGGAACTTGGTGGCTGCTTTGGAGTTGAGTTTTCATTTGCAGGACTAGAGGAAGGGCTATTTTTGGATCTAGTGCTGCTGGAAGGCTGTGATCTCGTCCCCTGACGAGTTGTTCGACTAGAACCAGTAGATTTGGTATTAGGCTGAGTGGCTGGTTTGGTTGCAGGTTCAGGTTCAGATGCAGAAGACCAAGGAAAGCGTAATCGAAATGTTGATCTTCTATCCATTTTACAAAGAACAAATCTTATGAAGCAAATAAAAACTGTACTGTTCAATTATCTGGTGAATGATGATATGCAACTACCAAAACACATCAATATATAAAAGGTTTGTTTTTGATACCTTAGAACATGTAATGTCTTAACTTGCCTTCTCACCTTCACCTTTAGCTTCTTTCCCCTCACTACAGGCAATCAATAATAATGTTCAATTGCCTTATGATTAAGGTTAGCATCTCAAATTTTGTTTATTCTATGTGCATTTAGCATAATCTACTTAAAAATATGAACATATTTTAATTGCCTTGTCAAAGAATATCTTGGCATGAGGCAAAGGAAAAGGTTAAGGGAAGAAACTAAGTTAAATTTTCCTATTAAATAGTTGATGACTTCTACAAGAAGCAAAGCATTAGAAGCAAAATTCGCGTTAAGTATTTTCCAGATTTAGTAGTTCAAGCAAAGAACACAAAAATGGAATTCATATAAATAACTAAAGGAGAGTACTCATACTTCTCTTGTGACTTTCTTGCTTGAGCATATAATCATCACTAGCTGATACAAAATTGCCAATTGAAGAAATTCTTTCCTCAAGGTAAGTTCTTCGATTTCTGTACTACTTTTGAGTTAGACCTAGTCATAGACGGAGCCAGGATTTAGAAATATTTGTTTAAATTTAGTAGGTTTCTTGTTATATATACAGAACTTGAGCAACAGTTATCAGGTTCACGTGAATCCTTAATCAGGCCTTTGGGATTGTTTCTTATAAGACTGACATTCATTTTGATGAACATAACATTGGAAAGCAAATGATGTATAAGTGTTTGATAATATGATATAAAGTTTTGTACCTTAATTACAGGAACACAATGCAAGGTGTTATGCGCGTGGTGAGATCATACCATGAAAAGCTCAAGGTTACAATTCTACAGCACCCACAATTCAAAACCACAAGTGAGATGAACAAAGTATTCGCAAGATTTGGACGTGTTATCTCCTTCCCCACAGTGCAGAGCAAGGAAGCCAAAGACATAGTTGTCTCAGAATCTTCCACAATGCAGCAAAAGGGGTTGGAGAATACAACAGTTGCTGATGTACTAATGATAAAAGATGAAGAAAAAGGTAACTCATGGCTTTGTTGTCGAACAAATGACACAGCGTATGATGCCATCAAACAAGTAAGTTGCTTAAAACTGCAACATCACCATGGAATGTCAACAATGTTTTATTTAGTTATAGACATACAAATAGCAATGCTGATATGATGATGGTGACAAATTTGTAGATGGCAGCAAACAATATCGGGTCTTTGGTCGTTCTAAAGCCAGGAGAGAATCAACTGATAGCTGGAATTATAACAGAAAGAGGTATGCCTTCCAATTCACATACAAATGTTGAACTTATTGATCTAAGCACCAAACAGCTTTTTAACCAAAACTTTCTAGTTTCTACTACACAATTTTTGAAGCAATAGACGTTTTGCTCGATTAGATATAATGTTGAACTTATTCATCTATGCACATTGTACAAGAGAAGTACAGACTATCTGCGGAAGGTAATTGTACAGGATAGATCATCTAAATACACAAGAGTCGGAGATATTATGACCGAGCAGGTACTCTATACATCGTCTTTCTGGCTTTAACTTTTTTCATCTCTCTTCTGTTTTATGCTCAATATTAGTACTACCTTTGCAACAGAGCAAGCTGATTACCATCACATCGGACACAAACATTCTCCAAGCAATGCAGCTCATGAGTGGTAAGTATTAGTTCAACTCGAGAAGTTAGTTATGCTTTGATGCTCTAAGGAAATGTGATGGAATGTTTTATGATCACAGAGCACCACATACGACATGTTCCAGTGATCGATGGGAAGGTAGTAGGCATGATTTCTGTGGCGGATATTGTCAAAGCAGTGGTGGATCAACAAACTGGAGAAGTGAAGCAACTCAATCAATTCATCCGAGGAGATTACTACTGAAAACAATATTAGCAAAGCCACAACAATATTCATTCCAACTTTCAAATTGTCAACAACAAGATCTATAAACATAGTGTTCAATTTTAACCAATTATATTTGGCATTATACATAAGTATGCCCCTTAACTTGGCTTTAGTTGTTATCTATGCTCGTGTACAAATAAACACTGAAATTTGTATAAAATTGAAACGCGTCCTACGTGGCACAATACACATAGGACACCTAAACTTATAGACATTTAAACTTGTATAAAATTGAACAAGTAGCACAATATACGTAGGACACTTAAACTTGTATATAGAATTGAACAAATAAACACAAACGCATAGACATTTCAACTTGTATAAAATTGAACAAGTAAATGTACGCGTCCTACGTGGCACAATATACGTAGGACACTTAAACTTATATATAAAATTAAACAAGTAGACACATGCATACGTAGGACCACATAAAACACAATTTCATCTATAACAGATGTATTTATTTTTCAATTTTATACCTTTTGTGACACCCTCTCCTTTTTAATATGTCCCAAAAGATTGTCCTGCCTAACATGAGTAGGCCAAAAATACATTTACTTCCCCCCTCTCATTTTATATGGGACCTTTTCCCATCGCATTTTATATGACACTCATTCCTTTTTAATTCGTCCTAAAAGAATGTCGACTCATTTATACCCTTTATGTGACACCCTTTCCTTTTTAATATGTCCCAAAAGATTGTCGTGCCTACTTGAGTAGGCCCATAATACATTTACTCCCTCGTCCCATTTTATATGGACCCTTTCCCGTGCCATTTTATAGGGAAAATTGTATGAAATAATAAACTATTAATTCAAATTAAATGTTATAGCTATAGATTCTTTTATTTGTAATTCGCAGCAAATATTTCATGTTTTTTGCCATCCCATTTGTATACCGAAATATACAAATGTAGGACCCATTTGTATACCGAAATATACAAATGCAGGACCCATTTTTACACCGAAATATATAAATGCAGGACCCATTTGTATACCGGAATATACAAATAGACTCAAATATATATTTTTTACTCAAATATATATTTTTTATGTATATGTATACCGAAATATACAGATTAATAGTCATAAAATTTATTATGGAGCGCAATTATACAAATTATACTAGATATATCATACAAATATAATTTTTATGTTTGTTAAACCTAAAATTTACTCTATTTTTTATGACACTCATAATTCGTCACAAAAAATGCCACATTATGTCATTTTCATTCAGAAAAATTAATCACCTCCGTATTATTTAAGTACTACACCAAATATTAGTATGGAATTGTCTTTTAAGTATTGGGCCTCAAACAACATGAAGCCCACAATTAGAAGATTGGAAAACTTGGACTTGATTTGGTGGGGTGCGCCAGGCCCATGCAGTAGTGCAACGCTTAGGCGACGCGCGAGAGCCCAGGTAGCAAGCTACCTTGATGGACTCTCCCCCTTAAAAAATTGAGTTAATATCGTGTGGACCGATGGTCCACATATCAGATATTAAACTGATAAGAACAGATACTACACTTGATCTTAGCCAAAAGGCCGAGAAAGGTATGCTTTAAAATGTTAATGGGCCTATCCACTTATAGCACCTGTCTACTGTCTACTCATTTGTTTCTTTCGATGTGGGAATCAGTGTAAGTGAATAAACGCCTGCAAAACTGAAGGAGCAGAACACTATGTCTAATCAACTACAGTTTATGAACAATTTATTTTCATATCTGAACTAAAAAAAAAGAGTGTATAAAAAACAACTAACAGTTATTAAAGCAATTAAAATTTGGGAATGTACAAAATTATGTTTTATGCTACGCATTATTTCTTATAGGTAGTAAAGTAATGTGAATACACAAATATTGGGATGGTAGATACTTATGTGCATCAAATGTTTACACCAAATTGATGTGACTTATCGTAGTTAAGTGATCTAATGGAGTTGACTTTAGATATGAGAATTAGTGTTATCACGTTCCATTAAATGTTCTTTGCAAACAAATAAAAAGGAGGTTATATTCTATAGTATTTTTAAAAAAATATTTCATCACTAATTTATGTCTTCATTGGATTCCTCAAGTTGCCTTGCTAATTATTCTCCTTGGTGATCAATTTTTCTATCTTGGAGAATATAGTAGCTTATTCTTTGTGTCTCTCTTCTTGCACTCTAATTACACTTTATGGAGTATTTAAGTTCCGTCATTAACCGTAAATGAAGTTAAATAAACCTTAAGACATATTTATTGCATTACAAAGGAATAATATTAATACTAAAAAGAAATAGTAATCTTCCAAGTATTTTTTCTCTAAAAAATAGAAAAAACGAAAATTTGACTAGTATCTTTGGTTCGAACTTTGTACATGTGTAAAACATTCATCAAAAAAGGCACTACAAATGATTGATGTCGAACCTAGTAAATCAATTGAGCTGTGCTAGAATCTCGAACTCGTTCCCATAAAGTTCAAATCCTGCTTTTGCTTGTCTTTGCATAACATTACCATACACTATCATTCACCGTATAATAATTCTTACAAGTTTATTCACCGTATTACATTATAATCATCACATAACTAATACATGAATCAAACAACCATGACCACCAATCTAAGCAAAATGCAATATGAATATCACAAACCAAGATAAGGTGATAAAATAGTGCAAGAATTTCAACAATTATACAATGGAGGATATCTCTTAGAAAGTAGTCTTTTATTTCTGACCACTGAATCCCAGAATCCAATATACAAATAGAAAAAGCTATTAAACATTCCTCAAGCAAGACATGTTGATTCTGCATATCTCAATTTCCTCTTTGAAATTTGCCTTTTACAAGATATGCAAGAGAATTCCATTCTGATCAAAAGTATACAGCATATTATATTACTGTTATAAACACTCTCATTCGAAAGACAAAAATGTTCTAATTCTCAGCAAGATTACACGCGATCGCCCACATTTGACTCAAGAATAAACAACAAACATATCCAGATTATAAAAGTGACCACTAATCTTGCAATTTAGCTAAGATAAGGTACTCTTATCTTTTTATCATTTGGAACATATCATTCATCATAAAAAATAAAAAAAAAAGAGATAAAAAGAAGGAAATCATCTGATTATTACATTTGTGGCAAAAATTTATCTGTTGATTCAACTACTATAGACCTTTTCAACAAAATATACTTGTCTAAATTCTCTTTTAATTTGTGGCATATACAAAGATTCCATCCTTAGTGTATTTCTCAAGCTTTTACTAGCATACGACTCAACGTTCAACACTCAGCTCCTATGATTTTCTGGTTGACGAGAGAGACGTGTCATATTTGTTTCATCTTGACTATTAAACATACTTCCTACCAGATAACTTAAATTTAACCTTAGATATACAGTGTAATTTTTCGCAGATGGGAACCTATGTGGCTCTACCTCTGGATACACCCATGTAGAAGGTATTCTAAATAAAAGGCAGGATTCTTAAACATCAGATACTTTGTTGTATAATGGCATAGATTCCTATTGTAGTTCTTTTACTAGAATATAAACTGCGAGATTTTCGACAAATGGTGTCCCTCCAGGCTCCACCTCATCCAAGTGGTCAGGTAGTATCTCAAATGAAAAAAGGTGTCAAAGAAAGTGGTCTAAAAGGTTTCCCTCTTATGGTAACTTTCAGAGGCTTTCCTAACTAGAACTCCTTTTTTAATGACTGTGGTGTTCAGGTCAACTTTTGTTCAACTAGTTCCACGGGATACCTATCACCTTCCATCAGCAATAGGTACCAGATAACTCTATCAACCAAGGCTAGGACAACTCTTCATGCTGAATAAACTATAACTCGTCCATCTAGAGTCTAGACAAATAGATGGTTGATACTAGTTTCAAAAAGAGCTTTAGAGTCAAAGAGAAGTCACTTTCATGCTAGTTGATTTCATTAGTTACAACAAATAACAACACTGCAATTATAGTATAGGAGTACAAGAGAAAATAAGTAGATAAAAAAATATATAAGTTAGCTAGTGAAGAGGGTACCTATATATGTTTTACACCATGATAAACCTCATGGTACCTACACTTTATCTTAAAAAACAAAAGCAGGGGAAATTCTGAAAGACGTGGTAATAGAAGTAAGCACCGGGTGACTCCATTTGTAGAGAATTGTTTCGATACAGCAATAGGCAACCTAATAGTTATAACCATCCAAATGTAAGTCGATAAAACTTAAAAGAACAGTCGAAATTGAGCTAATGAATAACATTAAGTACTTGGTCTTGTTCATAATTCGTTATCATCAAAACATACAGCTCAGCAATGCTGAAGTCAATGCACAGATTGTCAATAAGATTGCACATATCTTGATAATTGTTTTTTGGCCTAAAATACTATAGTGTTGGCGCGTCTATATTAGCCATGTTGGGTATATAGCAAGAGTTAATGGGAAATAGAGGGAAGATGAAAAGAGAGGGCCTTGAAAAGTCCTTTTATGCTTTATTAAAAAGGCATATCTCCTTCATCGGTGGTAGAAAGAAAAATAGAAAAGTTTAAATAGAGAAACACTTCTATTAATTGTTAAAAGGGTTGGAAAGAGGGACCCCCTCACGCCGTCGTCGTTCGTTTGGCTTTGGAAATCAAGAGATTATTTTTGGACAAAGTTTGTTTTAATTATTTAGTTAATTATTTATTTAATTAATTAAAATAAAGCCAAAACATTTCAATTAATTAGTTAATTAACTGAAATGTTCCAACTCGACTCGTTTTATTTAAACGTTCACGTTTTATTTGAATTTCCCGCCGTTGAAAATGACTGTTCTGAAAGGTTGCAACTTTCAGGAACAACCATGACCGTTTGAAAGGTTGCAAACTTTCAAGAATGGTCGTGTGGATTCTGAAAGTTTCAACCTTTCGGAACCAGTTCTTCTTGGCTAACCACTGATTCTTCAGATTTTTTCCTAATGAATTTTTCTGATTTCTTCTTCTTCTGCACAAAGTTTCTTCGTGTACTTTACTGCCGTTGAGTGGCTCGCTGACACCAGTGTTTTGGGTATCAATACACTGGTGATTGAGATCATTCTATCCTGGGAGGACATATTCCAAATCAAACCTCGGATACTAGAGGGGAATAATTTCCTTAAGGGGACACTGTGCATTCAGTGGGCTTTTTGATCTTTTTCCGTTCTGTTTTTCCAGATTCTGGTATGTTTTACAGATTTTAGGTTTTTTTGTGAATTAATTTTTGTTCTTCTGTTTCATCACTGGTTCATTGGAAACTTTGATAACTTCGTGTTTTTACAAAGTTTTTGATAATGAGTGCTACTGTTTTAAACACAGATTGGCAACAAGCCATAGAATTGGAATTAGGGGATCTAATCTCTTCCAGCAGAGTGAATTTCCTATCTGATATATCCACTTGCTGATGATGATACTTTTCAACAAAAAGTCTGGTCACAAAATACTATTTTCTTATTCTCCCTCCACCTATTCTTACTTCAAGAATCATGTTTTATACCTCTCCTAAAAGAAAAATATTCGCCAACTTGCTACAACTCAACGCCTTCTTCTCCATCTTATAAGGAGCTAACTTAGCATTATGTTCCCTATACAATTCACTTGAGCTAGCACTCGGCTTTAGGTGAAGTAGCTCTGCACTTCTCTCCAGAGCTACTTCTCGTTTAACTTGTAATTCTTTAATGGCCTCGTGGACTTCAAGGCAAAACAAGAAGTTCGAAGAGGCTTTGGCGTTATATGACAGAGACACACCTGATCGTTGGCATAACATTGCAAGGTGTGTAGGTGGAAAATCAGCTGCAGAAGTGAAGAGGCATTATGCAGTGCTTGTGAAGGATATCATGCAAATAGAAAATGGTCAAGTACCTTTACCAAATTACAAAGCCACGGCTGAAACCAATAACAGATCAGGTTATGCCAATGAACATAGGTATCATGCACAAATCAAAACTCGTATACAAGTCAATGATATGTTTTGTATCAATTCTCATAAGTTCATGTCATTTTCCTATTCCTGGTACTGTTTATGTTTATTATACCATCTATCCATTTTTAGTAACTTTACGCCAAAGACTAGTCACACTCACTTATATTCTAAAGAATAAATGCTTAAAGTTTCAACTTTCTGCAAGAGGATAATATTAGATATGTCTGTCTATTTATCTCTTTAAGCTTCTGAATAATGAATCTAGTCCTACTTGTTTTAGATAATACGCGTAAGTCCCTGAACCTTCATCCCCTACCACCACGAATCCACGACTGTTTAACAATTGTTTCTTGTTCCTTGATAAAAGAAAATGTATAAGTTAAACAAATAAATAATGCTTATCGATCTCCTCATCTTATATCAGCTCTTTACATGTCTATATTTGTTGAACAGGCTTCTGAAGAACCTGAAGTTACAGTGAGAACAAATTTCGCGGCCATGCTGAATAACATCACAAATTCTCTGCTTTATTGCAAATGCAAAAGGCATAAATTGTGAATTCATGTCTAAGTTTTTGAAGTAAGCAAAATGTATGACTTATTGTTCCTCTGTATCCATTTAACTTGTTTGTGTTTATCAAACGCGTGATATATAGATATAATGTCTACTTCACTTCCATGTTAGTGTAATATGTTTGATAAAATAAAACCAAAACTACACCCTTTATAGTCTGAATTCAATGGATCACAATTCTCAAATCATTTGTTCCTTTTTTAGATATAATTCTTACAAGTTGTATGGATAACTTGCACAATTCAGTTCTGGTTCATGTAGAATTTACCTGCCTCCTAACACAATTAACTAATGAATTAGAAGTGTGTTCTCTAACAATTTAAGTCTTTAGATGAGATGCATACACTTCAATATGGTATCAGAGCACGTAGAGGTCATGAAATTTCCACATGTTTGGCCCATGATCGAAAAAGAATCAAGCCCGCATGTGAGGAAGCATGTTCATAAGCTTTTAGATGAGATGATCACATACTTCAACACTAGTCCTACTCTCATACACGCATCTACACTGATCTCTTTTGTTGACCCTGTTCTCTTTAACAAGTAAATGCATTAAAAATCATAGGTTTTTTTCCCTTTTTAGTCATAATCATAAGCTTTTTCCAATTCCCTTACACTTTTTGCATTCTGGACATCAAGGAATAACTTAATAAGTCAACTAAAGAAACTTTGTCAGTATTTTTCTTCTTCCTATTCCTTCCGGTTCAACTTTAATGCAAAAAAAGTACACTCTCATTATAAAGATAAGTTTAAGTTACTATCAAAAATCACGAGTTCGAGTTATGGCAGTCCACATCTAAAAATAAAATAGGAACATAAAAAAGATAAGATTAAGTTACTATCAGAGATCACGAGTTCGGGCTATGATAGTCCACATCTAAAAATAAAATAGGAACACAAAAGTGGAGATGCGGGGTATCGATCCCCGTACCTCTCGCATGCTAAGCGAGCGCTCTACCTTCTGAGCTACATCCCCTTTCATATGCTGTTCATCTTAAATTTAATTCATATATCCAATAAACATCTAGCAAACAGAAATACATGAACGTGGTGTGGTATAAAGAAGGAAAATTTAGCACTTATTTTAATGAATCAAACACATAAAAAATGCTTAAAAGTTGTTTTTATTTAAAAACACTTGAAACTAAATGAATTCCAATATTTCGTTTTAAATAATTGTATACATCGTCAATATAATAGGATTAATCATAAATTTAATTTTGCTTTTTGCTAAAAATAAATTCCTTCCTATCTCTCACACACACAAGAAAAAAAAGACATACCATCTATGCGCATTTTATAAACATGTAGGTAAGATTCAAATTTTACAAGAAACACCTTTACATATAGGAAAATATTATTGTCATTGAATATCAAGAACAAAAAAAATGCTATTTTCTCTTATAATACATTGTTAGGTAACTAACTAACTAATCACATTCCCCTCAACTTTTTTCGAGGGGAGGAGAGAAAGAACGCATATATGAAACTTCTGTCAAAGGTTCGAGAATCTATGAAAGGCCGACACCTTTATTATAGGCAAGCAAATCAACAGACGAAAATAAAAAAGGAAAAATCTTGAACACCCAACACATCTCTTCCTCTTCGTCTTCTTCGTATGACCTAATTTGTACCAATTCTCGAGTCTCAAAACTATAAGCAGCAATTGTATGTGGCAAAACATGTAGATATAATACCTGCAAATCTTTATTGAATGCACATGGCTTCACTGAATACCCTGTTTTAAACCTCAAATCTTGATCATCGTTTATATTCACCAATCTTATAAAATGATCAAACTTGAATTCACTTCCTCTGAAACTCCATATGAAAACTCCACTGTTAACTGGATCACAAAATTGTATTACTCCGCCTTCCGATGATTCGTATAAAAACTGAGAGTAGTAAACTTCTTTTCTTGATCTTCTGGAATTGTTTTTCGGCAGTGAAAAAAGTGTAAATACTTCGAAATCTATGTCGTATACTAACAAACATAAACTCCATATCCAGTACAATTTTCTTTTCTCGCGAGAAAAAACACTCGAATTAAAGCATTGCCCTCGAATAAATCCATCTGATTGAAGGAGCTGGGAATTCAAAATTTTAATTTGGGTTTCCCGCCACTTCCATGAATTCGATTCGAAGATCATACAATTCATCATATGGGTATCGAAATCAACTTCTTCCCAGAAGAAAGAGACAACTTGAAACAAATTCGATTCAAAAACAAGACTCGAACAAGTGGGTCTTGAAATATGATGAGAAATTGGTAGAGAAATTAACTGGTCAAGAACAGGGGATGAAACAGAGTATGTCCAGAAACCATTGTTGTTGTTGTTTTCTGAAGCGTAAAGAAGAACCCCATTACAAGAATCGATCAAATAAGGGAATTTATGAGTGGAAGATGAATGGAAAGTACAAAATTTGGGGAAATTTTTCTGGGTTTGATCGTGTAACTTCATAAAAACTGATTCTTGATAAGTTTTGTGTTTTAGGAAGAGGACGAGACCAGTTGAAGTTGTGAGAGGGTAACAATGGCGGATATTGGTAATCGAATTTCGCCATGTTTTCGAAACAGTCTTCAATTGGATGAGAGATTTTAAGGGAATTTTAGTGAAAATTGATTCCACTATATGATTTGATAAATTCCCAAGCTCTATCATCTCTTCTTCTTCTTGCTCTGTTTCCATGGCAATCGCCATTGCTAATCTCCTCTGTTTTTTGTTGTTAAATTGCATATGTAATTATTAATTATACTTAAAAGGTATTTATAGAAACCCTAATATACTAGTTATGGCGGTTAATTATCAGTTACAGTTGATTTTTTGTGTCTGGTAATTAATTAATTGATTAATTATACTTCGTGTGCAAGAATCTAAGCAAGTAAATGCTTGATGACCAAGCATTAAATTTCTATAGTTAAACGAGTTCATTTATTTTTGGCTATTATTTTCAAATATTTTCGGCAGGTTATTTTTTGATAAAGTTTTACCATGTGTTTGACAATAGAGTTTTGGAGAAATATGTGACTTTCAAAAAAATCTGATTTATACTGATAAATTCTAAAAATTATTTGAAATACTTGTACGTTTGTATTATCATTTTATAATGAAAATATTCCGTGAAAAGTCATTACAAGAACATAATTAATATGAATTTTAAAAAAAGGTAGTAAACAAAAGAAAAATGCCATTGATTTGTATACGAAAAACTATTATTATTATTACTTGTAATTCGGAAAGCAAATTCGGATAAAAAATGCATAAAATATGTATATTACGGTATAAAAATAAATTGTGTGCAACAAATTAATAATGAAATTTAGTCCAAAACTATAAAAGATGAGTATTTGATTTTAAGCTACTAGTAATAGTGTGATTATTTATGAGAGATATTATTTTATGGGCATAATACATATATTGGACCCTAAACTTGGCTTCAAATTTTAACTTTGACCTCCAACTTTCATAGTGCACAAATAGGCACTTTAACTATCCTACCTTTAAATAAATAAACACACGATTTTTGGAGCCAAAGAGCGTGAAATGCAAACCTTCCACGTGTATTAGTGAGCCACTCAATGGCTCCCAACTAATTAAATATTTTACACGTCCATTTTAGAACTAAAAAAAATCAAAATTAATTTTAATTTATATACAAGAATCAAAATTAATTCCTCCTAATGGTTTTTAGAGCTTAGAGGTTTGTTGATGGTTGGCTTCTTGGTTTAGGTGTTTGTGGTTGTTGGGTCTGTTTTTATGGGGTTTGGGGGGTCATTTGGTCGCCGGAGATGGCGGATCTGATGGGTTTGTGGTCAGGTATTTGGTGGGTTTAGCGAGCTCGAAGCTCGTTCGCTTCATGGGTTGTGCTCCGGTGTGGAGGAAGAAGGAGAATGGCTGGGTTGGAGGTGTTTGGAGTTGGGAGCTGCTGGTTGTTTGAGGTTGAAGCCAACTTGCTGGTGGTGGCGTGAGCGGAGAGAAGAAGAAGAAAATGAATGGAGGTTTTGGGTGGTTTCAAGTGGTGTTTGCTGATCGGAAAAGGGAGGTTTTTACTGTTGTGGGACTCAAAAATTACTCTTCACTCGCGCAGAATACGTGCATATCATGCGTTTTGCCAAGTAGGATTCGCGTGTTTATTTATTAAAAGATTGGATAGTTAAAGTGTTTGTTTGTGCACTATGAAAGTTGGAGGTCAAAGTTAAAATTTGAAGCCAAGTTTAGGTCCAATATATGTATTATGCCTTATTTTATGCATGTATTAGTTATATAAAGTTTGGTATTTATGTACTCCTATTAGTTGTTCTATCCTTTATATCCTGCATAAAATAATACAAATTTTTTCGTAACTTCCACATGCAATAGTTATGCGGATTTTTAAATTGTCAATCAAACGTCTTATTAATCTTATATATGAATAACGTATTTCCTCTACACCTACCAAACGTCAATATCGTCTAAGTTATATGAAAACTAATACAAAAATTACTTATTTCTTATCTGCTATCAAACAACTTCTAATTTCACAAGTAAAATATGAGAAGGATGATGTGTATGTAAATCTTATTCCAACTTTATAAGTATAGAGAAGTTATTTTTAATAGACTCTGACACAAATAAAACAATTCAAAGTAAAGAAAAAAAATTGCTATAATGTTGCTCTCAATTAAATTAGATGTCATAATTTTGACCTTTCACAAAAATAGAAAAAATAAATAAAATTGTCATATTTGTTGAAGTAACATGTGTGCCCATATGTGGTCCTGTTATTATTAGAAAGTAGGTAAAAATATTAAAATTGGATCTCATGATAATAATAAGTGAACATAATTTTGGCACAGATTAAGAAAAGCATCCCCAATTAAGGATGTTAATAGAATATTTATTTATGCCATAAGAAGCAAGAATAGTATACTTGCATGTGTTTTTTTATTACATGTTTGCAAGACTCAAATTGTATGTTTATTAGTCGGTGCTTACCTTAAATTAATAAATGCATATATTATTTGCACATCAACTTTTTCTATTTAATTATAGTTGACTAATATGTACTTTTATATTCCAAATCTACCTAATCATGATAAGACAATTCTCCCTCATTAACTTTTTGTTTGTTTTATGTTATAAATTTTAGTGATTCAAATCTTAATTATAAGTGTGTATTCGTTATATATATTAATTTTATAACCACTTAACGATTTTAAATAGATTGAATAATTAAAATATATGAATCTACTTTTATCATTAACGGACGATATTATCGCCACCCACCATTAGCAATTACAACCACATGCGACTGATATCTTTAGTTACAGTTATCATCGCCGCTAATCATCAAAGTTAGTTATTACTATCATTAGTCACCATTCACAATTATCATTATCAATCATCCATTATTACAAATAGTCATCACAAATCAGTTGCTTCTATTTTATATTGTCAATGACTGTCATCATTCACAACCATCATTAATTATAAGGGCTCGTTTGGTGTGAGGGATTAAAAATAATAGTGATGGGATAAAAAAAAATTATGTTGTTTGGTTGTCATGTTTGGGATAACTTATCCCAGCATTTATATCATAGTGATGGGATAAGTTATCCTAGGATAGCTAACCCCAGGATAACTTATCATGGGATAACTTGTTTCCAACCAAACGACCCCTAACAATCGTTCATCATAAGTATTAGTTATCACCTCTAGCTTCAACTATTAATAACCATTATAAATTATTATTGTCAGTTATCATCACGACTAGCTATTACCCAGAATTACCATAATCGTCATTAATGACACGAAAACTACAACCACAGTAAATAACCACCATCACCTTCGACTATCATAAAACTTTTAATAAAAAATTATTAATATAGAATATAAAAATATTTATAAAAAATAATAATTTTACCGTTGCTTTGATATTTCATCAAAAACATACAAAAACTTTTAATGGATGCATTTCCCAAGTTATCATATAAATTGATAATGACCACAAGTAGCCTTCTGATTCCTCCTATGGTCCATTATCTTCATGTTTCAACATTTATAGCATCTGCTTCTGGCTAGCTTATCTAAACAAAATTACAAATATTATTCAATTTTTTTATATTTTAATAATAATATAGAAAGAGTGAAACAAACTTTCATAGACCCAATTTTATATTTACCATTTGTTTCCAATAATTTTAAAAGTGAATGGAAATTAACCAAAATTAAAAATAAAATATGATGAATATGTATGAGTACGATCATGTTTTTTCCTTGTTCTTCTTTTCGAATCTCCTTCACGATTTGATGATTTTAATATTTATTATGTGGGATGATTTGAACCTCATTGCAATGTATTTTATTATTAGGTAAGCCGGATAACATTCTTGAAAAAAAGACAATATTTGATGTGTGAGATGTGAGCTTTTTATGAAAGATAATATTTATTAAATATTCGAGATATCTTTTTAAGAGAATATGTTATCATTTTATATAGACGTGAGTTAAAATTTAAAATAAAGTAACCTTTAAAAACCTTTAAAAAGATTGAACTCGTCTTATAAAGTCTGACCTATGCCCTAATTTAAATTAAATTAGACTAACCAAATTTGTTATAAATAATTACCACTTGTTATGGACTTGCAAGAATGCTAATATATTTATGTCTGTATACAAAATTAAATTAATTCAACTGGAAATATTCAAAATAATCACTTCTTTTAATAAAACAATATATCTTGGTACATGTACACCTTTGAGTTTCACTTGCTTATTATATTGTTTATTTTTGGCGATTTATTTGTTATATTATTGAACATGATCCAAAGAAGATTCACCATTGTTCGCTTCCAAGCTTATTTATTAATTAATTAATTTTCCTCTATTTTAATTTGTGTTTTAATTTGACGGTGAAATATAATTATCAATTACTTCCTTCTTCCCATATTAAAAGTCAAAATTATTAAAAATATGTATCCCAAAATGATTGTCATTTTACAAAGTTAAAATGAAACTAATTAATATTATTTCATTTTGCATTTAATATTAAGTTTTTACGGAAGCAATCAATATATCAATTACATAGTAAAGAATTAATATAAACTTGAACAAATAATTATTGGTTGATATTATGAATTTTCAAATATAAAAAATAATAATTTAATATAATTTCTGTTCAGTCATATTTCTTAAAAATAAGGGCACAAAAAGAAAAACACAAGAACTACTAATATACAACGAATGGATATATTAAATACATAAATATATTCTTTAATTTGGTTATCTCTCTCAACTTTGAATGTCTACAAATAGAAACTTAAATTTATACTTAAACAAGTAAATACACGTGTTATACATGATATAATATAAATAAATTATCATGTAAGACTCTCAAGCAAATTATCACCTAGAACATCTATCTTTTACTTATTCAATTTTAAAATAAATGATGTATATTAAATCTTAGTAATGGGATAAAAACATTCAATCATTGCAACGAAAAGATGTATATGCATTGTATTTAGCAATTAATTTTAAATTAGATAAATAATATGAATGCCTAGTCATTTTCTCTTCTTCTTTTTTAAGTGACAATAAATTAAGGTGACGCAATTATGTTGTCTCAATTGTCGAGCCCCTGCAATATTACTGGTAACGCAAATGCCTTGAATGTTGATTAATCTGTAAAAAGATAAAGCAAGTACCAAAGCAAATAACAGAAATTAGACATAGGAAGAGACCTCACCCAGATGTAGTTTTATACTAACATATTTTTTTTTTATATGTCATTTAAGAATATTAATTGATTTTTAAAATTATTTCACTCTTAATTTCATGTATTAAAATATAAGTTTTTAATCATAATTGAAGTGATTATAGCGTTTAACAACAATTACTTTTATCCCCAATCTTAACATAAGTCTATTAAATATTTTGAGTTATTATTTATTATGAATTTTTTGAGAAAAGATTGAGGTAGTTAAAGGAAAAATAAAAGAGAAAATTACAAGGTGGGTGAATCAAACCTCCATAAATAAGGTGAAAATTTAGATAGTTAATTAATAAAACAATCAAGATTCCTCAATTATTATGACTTATAGCTAGTACTTTTGTTATGTAATAGTCTTCAAACTACGCTAAGATGTAAACCGCACTAGACAAACTCTATGCAACAGACTCTATTCACAAGGCATTGAGGAGGGATCACATGAATGATCACCCTCCAAACCAATTGAGTCATCCCAAAGGACAAATATGTTTATTTTATTCTTTGGTAAAACATAAAAATTCTATGTCCAAAACTAAGACTCGTAGCTAGCTCTCATTTTTTTGCTTTCTTGATGAGTCGAACTCATAATCTTATATTTAAAAGGCAAATACATATTTTTGTTTAAAATTGAACAAATAGACACACACGTTTTACATGAAATCTTACATAGTAACTTGCATCATATGTGGCGTCCTACGTGTATTATACCACATAGGACTCATGTGTTACTTGTTCAACTTTATATAAATTTAAGTGTCTACTTGTGTACATCCAAAATTGGAATTCATAAATATGAAACGATATAAATTTATGTATTATGCCATTTAAAAATGAGGAACGTTTACCATTCGAGCAAATCTTTCTTGTTGAACTTGAATTGTGACAAATAAATTGAAACGGGAGAAAGGATTGCTTGGGAGAAAGCATGGAGTTTGCAGGGTTTTGCAGGTAGAAGGTGACATAGAATAAAATACAATTACACTCATAATTTGCATCAATTCATTCGGTAGAAGAACGTGAATATATAATAAAAGCTGAGCAGAGTCAAATCAGATTGCAGAATCGCACTATTTTTGCGTCATTTTCGACTCTATGTGTATGTAACACGGTAAACTAAAAGATTCACCAACTCCCCAAAACATTACAACTTATAAATTACAACCAAATAACTTATCATACAAACCGTTTTACACCTAGACTAAAATTTTCTACCTACCAATTTGAATTACCAATCACAAGTGAGTATGTGTAAAATTAAATCAAGTGTTATAAGATTTAGTGAATCTTTAGAAGACTAGAGTAGGGATGACAAATATGACCTAAGAAGTGATGACTTGTTTAATTTGTCCAAAATTTTAATTTATCGGTGGAATACAAGATAATTTTATATTAAGCTAATTTTAGCCAAATCCAACATTCATTTGAAGTGGTATTCAAATTTGGCCCAAGTCTAGTACTATATTTTTAATATTTACTTTGACTTTCATATGGTTTGGAGCTCAAGTCTTGAGTTAGAGTTGAAAGTTGGGTTGCTGGTTCAGGTTGGATCTCGACCGTTGGACCTCAGGTCGAGATCGGTTTAGGATTCAAGACTCACGACAAAGTCAAGGGTAGAATTTCATGTCCCGAATTACGATCGGGTATTGAGTCCCAAGTCAGAGTCGAAGGTTGAATCCTGAGTCTCGAATCTCAAATCTCGAGTCAGGGGCGGATCGAGGTTGAGTCTAGACTCCTGGTCAGGGTCAGATTTCATGTAAAGATCAAATCTTGGGTCATAACTGGGACTCAAAATCTCAAATTTTGAAACTCAATTCAAAATCAAGTCTTGAGTCTGAGATCTTGAATCAAGGGTCGAGTCTTGAGTCCTAATCAAAGTCGGATCTCAAGTAAGATTAGATCTCATGTTCGAATTCCGAATGTTGGGTCGAGATCGATTGAGGCTCAAATCTCAATTTTTTTCAAACTAGTTTGAAAGAAATACAAGAGTAATTATATATATATTTTAAAACAAAAAGGATTAATTATGAAAATAAAGTTGTTCATTCAACCCCTCACCCCCCATGGAGATAAAGGGGGGTAAGGGGTGGTGGTAGGGCAATAATGAATAAGTCGGGTGGTGGGAATGGGGCCAATGTTGGCAGGGCGTGGGAGAGGACTGAACATGACATTGTCGGTTGTTTTCTTATGCTCAGTCCTATTGTTTCTTAACACTCCATAATCTCTTTGCTGTTCCGCACTTACTCTCTCTCTCTCTCTCTCTTTCTTTCTTCTTTAGCTCCGTTTCAAGCAACCATGTTGTCTCTTGTTTCTTACATTCCATGTTTCTTCCTCCCCAACACACCACTTTTTTTTCCTTAAAAATTCCACTCTTTCTTAATCTAACGTAGTGGTTTTGCTTCTTTCTAAGGGTAGTTCTTCTTCTAGGGGCCCCCCCATCCTCCCTTCATTTCTTCAATTTCACCCTTTCTTTTTTCTCTTTTATCACCCCACATAACATTATTCAAGTTCATGTGTAAAAGATAGGGTTAGGGTTTCTCAAATCTTAATTAGGGTTTTAATTAACTAATAATAATGGAATTAGCTGGTGGTGAGGAAAAGGAGATGAGAATGTCAGGTTATCATTCACTTGATCAAAATATAGATCTTCTCTCACCTGTATCCGGCGGTGGAGGTGGAAGTGGTGGTGCAGCGCCAGGTGATGGCACTGCACCACACACCGCTGGATCTAATAAATTTAACAAGGGAACTGCTGCTACAGCAAGAGCAAAGTACCGTGAGTGTCTGAAAAATCATGCTGCTAATATTGGTGGAAATGTTACTGATGGATGTGGTGAGTTTATGCCTAGTGGTGGAGAAGGTACACTTGAAGCTTTGAAGTGTGCTGCTTGTAATTGTCATCGGAATTTTCATAGAAAAGAACAGCCTAATAATAATGCCGGGATTATGGTTGTGCATCCATTACAGCTACCACAACCACTGCCTTCTCCGATACCATCGTTGAATCATCACCACCACCATCACCATCAACACGGAGGAGGAAGATCAATTTGGACTACTATGCCACCTCAGCCTGTCAAAATGGCCTTCGGAGGTAATCTCAGATCAAATCTCATTTGCTCAATTTGGATTATCATGCCACCTCAACCTATCAAAATGGCCTTCGGATTTAACATTCCATTTACTTGTATTAATTATTTCATTTTATGTGTCTTTGTTTCACATGACACAAAATTTAGAACCATAAAAAAGTGAATATCTAATTTCAATATTGTGATTTTAACCCTTACTTATCATTTCTAAAACTAGTATCATTAAGAATAATTAGAATGTTAGATTTTAAAGCTTACTGAAATACTCATATCAAAACATATTCATTTTAAAACATGAAATAAAAGTTTTTCCAATTTGTGTTATAGAACTAATTTTTTCACCTAACTAGCTCACTAGGAAAATGCACGGCAAGAAACACAGTCACTGAAATAGTGAAAAACTTCCTAATATTTCCGCGTGAAAATGTTCTCATCTTTTCTAACTGAATCAATTAAATTTTTTAGTAATGATATTTACTAAATTAAAATGGATAAGTATACTTAATTATGTTTGCTAACACGTTCCTTTACTAACTTGTAGTACCTCTTTTAATGAACAAAACATGTCAACTCGAACCTAAGACTCTTGATATCATGATGAATCGTATGATAATCTCATCTAGAAGCTAAAATTATTAAAGAGAACTATATACCTACATTTTATTTTTTATTAACTTAATTATGTCTTCAACAGGTAGCGGGGGAGGAAGTGGGGCAACAGACTCATCAAGTGAAGAACTTAATTTCAATGCATATCATCATCAACAAGCAACATCGGTACCTCCACAACAACCATTTATGTTGGCTAAGAAAAGATTTAGGACAAAATTTAGTCAAGAACAAAAGGAAAAAATGTTGGAATTTGCAGAAAAATTAGGTTGGAGAATTCCAAGAGAAGATGATACTGAAGTACAAAGATTCTGCTCACAAGTTGGAGTCAAGAGACAGGTTTTTAAGGTTTGGATGCATAATAATAAGAATCCTTCATCTGCTAAAAAAAACATAATACAAGAAGATCAACCTTAATTAATTTTATTTAATTAAGGTTTTGGGGGAAAAAAATTAAATGAAATTTCTTGGGATTTGGTTTCTGCTTATGTAATCTTACTAGGAATCGTACGTAGCTAGTTTTTTATTTTATTTTTGGTCTATGTAGCATTATTGTAACTATATGGAACCTCTTAATTAGATTTTTATTTTTATTAATTGTTGTACTTTGGAACCTTTATTCATCTGAAAATTTTCAGCTATTTCTTACACTTCTCTTGTCACTGAATTTTAAACCACTCATGAGCCCGCTTTTCTAGCTTTCAATGTAGGTAGGGGTAAAGTTTGCATATGCAGATTCGATTCATAAAATTATACTGAATATGTTGACTTAGATTTATAAAATTATAATGTTTGATACGTTGTTATCTCTAACATGAGGTAACTTTTATTCCTCATTTATTTTGCTTTTGTAAAAAAAATAAATGAAAAACTCTAATGTATTTTTCGTAAATTATTTTCTTAATATGCTTCAAATTTAGAAAAATTGTTAAGCCCTTATAGACTAGTTACTCTAGATTACATGTTTGGAGCTTATTCTGAATCTTGAAGTAATCGATAAAGTTGGAGCTTATTTTGAGTCTTGAAGTAATCAATAAAGTTGAATTTGTTTAAATTGGTATTTTGATCTTGCAAGATCTTCTATTTTGACTTGTCTAGTAAAAATTTGGTGAGTCATTTCGAGTTCGATATATGCAAAGTTCACGAACATGATTTATTTATTTTTTGAACTATAAAAAATGACAAGTAAAAGCGGAAAATAAATATTTTTCGAAACGGAAGGATATATAATGAATAGAGAGCCGTTGGATGAAAAGAAACAATGAATCTTAGTCGTCTAATTTGAATTATTTGAAAGAGTAGTAGTAATTTTGATCCTTATTTTTGTCGAATATAAAAGCTGTTTCTATTTAAATTTATTTATTAGTTTGTGTGTTGTCCATTTCAATTAATAATTATGATGCTTCTTGGAGTTTCTGTCACCATTTAAATGTTTGTTTCCTATTTTGGGAATGGTTTGCTGCTTCTTTTTCTCACTATTTGAGGCTTATACTTTTAGGCATATGGCACCAATCTTCTCCATGTGATAACCAATGTTTAGTGTCATGGACATTAGGTAATACAAATTTTCGATATGTGATTTGAGATTATGATTTTAAATCAATATTTGGATATGTGATTTGTGATTATGATCTGAACTTTTAAGTTCTTCAAAAAGTAGGATTTGAAATTTCAAGTTGTAATTTCAGTTGATTCATAAGTTTTTTTTTTTATAAAAAAGACGTATTATTTGAAAATTTATAAAAGAAAGACTCATGCTTAGTGTGAATAGATTGTTTATACTTTATACCATGTGAAAGAATTATATTGAAAAATAGATAGTTACTATTATTATTGATTAATGAATCTTTATAAAATAATCTGTATTTGAAGATTTGTAGTTGCAAATATTTACTTATAAAAGGGTCATGAAGATATGTGATTTATCAATGCAGTGCCTTAAGATATTTCGATAGCTTGTTTATGAACTATGACTTATTCATTTGGCAAGATTGTATAATAATTCAAGAAATTTAAATAGTTTTCATAACTTGTAAGGTTTTTGTGTTTATGAAAAGATATATATACAAATTAATAAATTCAAATAGCATGTCCTAACAAAAATATTATTTTATATGAATCATGATTTGAAATTCCAAATCATACTTACTGGAGAATTTTAGTTATAAAATCATGATCTTAAATTGCAGATCAGTCAAACGCTAATTTGAAATCATAAAATGAAATTGCTTGTCCAAACATAGGCTTTGATTATGAATATAGTTGTACTATTCCCTCTGTCTCATTTTGTGTGGCTCCCTTTTTCTTTTTAGTTCATTTTAGAAAAAATGTCACCTTATAACTATATTAAAAACAATTTAACTTTAAAATTCTCTTTTCATCCCGATGAAATAACTTATAGTCACACAAATATCTAGGGATCAATTTAAATCACAAATTTTAAAAATCTTCCGTTTTTTAAACACCATGTCAAATCAAACGATATCATATAAAATGAAACGCAAAAAAAAAATTATATTTTTCTCATTCTTTATTTTCTTAAAATGTAATACAAGAAATATCTCTAAACTCTTAAGATATTTTTGTGAGCTTTTAATAATAAGAATTTAATAGATTAAAATCGACTCATATATCAACTGAATGAATTTGGACATGTTGAAATATAATGGACGAAATTGATAAATAAGCGGAATAATAAGAATTTAATTGATTAAAATCGACTCATATATCAATTGAATGAATTTGGACATGTTGAAATATAATAGACGAAATTGATAAATAAGCGGATTTATAATTCATTGAAAGCTTATTTTAAACTTAAATTTGGACAGATTGAAATATAATGGACAAAATTGATAAATAAGTGAATTAATATTTCATTCAAAGGTTATTTGAACTTGATTAAGATGTAGTAAATAATAAATGATAGTTCAAAGTCTATTCAATTCTTATCAAATTTTAATTATCAAATTTTAATTATCCTCATTTTTGTCTCTTTTTCATGTGCTTTGACGTTTGATTGCTTCTATCCATCTCTTCACTTATTTGATATAAAAAAACAAAAATACATTAAACATGTAGGTCACTACATACTACATAAAACACATTATCCAAAGTAATATTACAAAAACTTAAGGATCATATATACATACAAGCTAATTTTTGGGGAGCGTTTGGTACAAAGACTAAATTATTTTTGGATTAATTTATCTCATTTGGAAGATGAGATAAAATAATTCTAAATATAATGGGATAATAAAGT
Source organism: Solanum stenotomum (assembly GCF_019186545.1). Taxonomy (NCBI): domain Eukaryota; kingdom Viridiplantae; phylum Streptophyta; class Magnoliopsida; order Solanales; family Solanaceae; genus Solanum; species Solanum stenotomum. The sequence goes on from NC_064283.1 coordinate 2,206,188, forward strand.
GGATATCCAGGATTAAGTTTGAAATTAGATTTATAATGTGTCTGATTGACAGTATAAATCTAATCTCAAACTTAATCCTGAAATATCTCACCTTATTCCGCGTACCAAACGATCGATAAAAGTTCAGAGAGTTTCTGAACTAACCCTCTGATTAAATTTATTAAAGAGAAGATTTCAAAGTTCTATTTGTTGGAGCAAAAAATACCCCTTCTTCTTCCACAACTAACACTTCCTTTCCCTTTTTAGCCTCTTTTTTTCCAATTTGCATCATTTTTTGCATTGTGCTTTGAATATTACCATTATTATCAAACTTCATTTGCATTATAATATTCATTTGTGACTTCATAAATTTATACTTAGCAAGCCATCTTTGTATTTTCCCAGAAGTAGTCTTTGGTACATTTCCAATTTTAACAAGTACCACAAGTCCAATTCCAACACCTTCTTCTTTCATTATTGTTTTCCTTATTCCTTCACATATTTGCTTCAAAAATATATCACTCTCTATTTCACCCTTGCTTTGTACCTCCGTGACAACAGCTATAGATGTGTATTCAGATTCAGACATCTCGAATGCTGCAACACAACCTCCTCTTAGGAAATTTGGACAACTATTATAAGTTAATGTCTCCAAATAATGTGGATGTATTTCTTGTCCATTTGAGAGTTTAATAATGTCTGAACATCGTCCTGTCACGTATAAAAATCTTTGTTCTCCTTCGACAACTCCTCTATCCCCTGTTCGAACATAGCATTTTCCCGCCTTATTTTTAAGAGTGGCGTTGAACACTTGTTGAGTTAGAGATGGATGTCCTAAATATCCAGTAGCATTGCTAGGAGATGAAATCCATATTTCACCTTCAATTCCATCTTCCACAATCTCATTTGTATCTTCATTCACAACTAGAATTTCAATGTCTACATGATCTTCATCAAGCCTAGCACTTGGCAAGAGCTTTTTATACGTCGAAAATTTGTCACAATTACTACTTTTCCATGATGTTGAAACAAATGTGCCATTCTCAGCTAAGCCATATGAGGGAGAAATTGCCAAAGGATTAAGCCCAAAAGGCCTAAAAACTTCAACAAATTCTTCAACACAATCGCTGTATATTGGCTCGTTAACAATGATCAAATTCATCAAGCTCATCATACTAATAGGATTGTTAACAGTTCTTGTAACAGTTGCCTCAACATGACCACGTTTCAACACGAGTGGTAAAGCAAATGAAGGAACAGGAGTGCAAGTTGCCTTGAACTCCGATATCAATTCAAGCCAAATCCTAGGACGATTGACAAATGTATTCGGGGATGTCAACACACACGTTGCCCCTGAAACAATCGTCAACAACAAAAACATAAGTCCACAATCATGGTACTGAGGTAACCACGAAACAACAACAGTGTTTGGGTGTAAATCATAAGCTTTCCTCGCGACTCTAACGTTATGAGCTGCAGAACCTGCAGTCACTAAAACAGGCTTAGGAATAGCAGTTGTACCAGAAGTGTACTGAATCAAGTACACATCATCAACATTGCAACCATTGTAACCAAAATTCACATTTTCCACTTTCATTTCCATTTTCTTGCCATTTAAATCCTCAGTTGAAATCCATCGAACCTTCTTCAAGGCCTTGGACAACTTCTTATTACTCGATCTTGCAACATACTTCTCAACATGTTTGATGTATTCGCGTTGTGCTATAGCAACTTTAGGCCTTGTTTGAGACATAACTCTAAGTAAATGATGCCAATTACCATTCGAAAAAGACGGGTGAGGAGGGCTAATAGGAACAGCTAAAACTCCAGCCCTTTGACAACCAAATATCACTTCAACAAATTCAAGTCCTGGTGAACATAAAACAAGAACAGTATCATTTTTTCTTAAACTAAGTAACAATTCAGAAGAAATACATTGGGCTGAACTATTTAACTCCTCGTAAGTGATCGACGACAACTGAACCAATGGGCCATCTTCAGCCCAAATGAAAGCTGGTTTGGACTTAAAACTTGAAAGTTTGGCCCAAATTGGAAGATAAAGATCCACAACAGGTTGATCAGGGAAAAAAGGATCATAATTTTCATAGTTCATGGCTATAATCTTAAGTTTATTTGCAGAAATATACTGAATTTTGTATGAGTAAGTAAATCTTTTCAAGCATGTTTGTTATATATACGACATACTGGGACTAAGAAAAAAGGAATTTAAAAAATTTGATTGAGATTTTTTTTTTTTTTGTATATTTTAAGGATATACTGAAGGAATATTCTGGTATATACATCAATAGCCTCGTCAATTACATGTCTTATTATGTTAAATTACTACTACGTTATTACCTAAGATATTATTTAAAAGGATATCAGACAAATTGCCGCGTATTTATCCTGTGTTGCTACATTAAGATTTATAATATAATGTTTTTTATACATGCAGAAATTATTTTTGTTAAGTTTGTTATGTATTGGTACCTTGGAATATCTTTTGATACCATATGATTGTGTGGTGAATTTGTATGTTTCTGTTTGTCATAGCATTTGAGAAGTAAATACTTTCTCCGTTTTAATTTGTTTGTCTGATTCTGATTTGGTATGAAGTTTAAGTAAAGGAGACTATTAAATCTTGTGATCTTAAACTAAAGATATGCAGTGTACCAAAATACTCTTTAATCTTATAATCTTAAACGATGTCATGAGTTATAACACCAGTTGTTAAACGTACTAAATGAATTTTTTACAATGTTCTGAGCTTGATTTTTCAGTACATTTAGACAACCTGTGGCTAACATTACAGTAATTTGCTATCCCAAATATAAGCCTTCACAGCCACTGACAATCATGTGAACTTCAATTACTGTCCCCATGCACATGCCCTGCACTTCATGATTAGCAAAACAAGAAAATAAAAGGGTTGTAGCTACAAGAAAAGGCTAAAATGAATCTCATACCAAGAAAAAGAAAGAGAAGGGGGAGGGGAGGGGAGGGGCAACTGATCGATATCAGAGGCAGATTTAGCTTTGACAATGTGACTTTAGTCCAAACAGACCACTGCTCATTTTATTTGTATGGTACAACTCGAGTTATAATGGTATAGCCTCCTCTGGCTTTAGAGCCTCTTCATTTACATGTTTTAAACAGAACAAAACTGGGTTGATCGTAGACAATCAAATCCAGTAGTATTTTTGATATATTGCCTTGCAGTAGTGATTACATTGTTATTAGTAGTGGAATGTTTATTATATTTCCACACTAACCATGATTTGTGTGTAACTAAGTTGAATAATATTTTGATCAATGATATTTGTTCTTAATCAGAGAAATGATAAAAGAGGAAGAAGAAAATAGTGAAGTGATTCATGAGAGATTGGAAGAAAGTGTATTGTGATTTTTCTAATACACGAAAAGTATATTTCATGGTGAGGTATTTATACACTCACTCGTACATAATGAACTTGATTAAAAAAAAAATAGAAAAATAACTTTTTTTCATAAATAAAGCTGAATATAGAAAAGGTGATGTGGAGTGCGTCTCTCCATTTACACTTATCTTTTTTTTCATTTTTTGACATTTTTCTGAATTTTTTATTGCATTTTTTGGTCCAGCAAACTGATAAAAGGATAATTAAAGATCTTATAAAGCTCAATTAAACATGGCAAACAAATGCATTAAAAGCCTAATTAAAACTTGCAGCCCACGTTGCAGTCCCTTCATTTCTTATTTGTGTCTATTTACAGTGTTTTCAATGTTAAAGTGAAATATAAGACTGATTTTCAAAATCAATTCAACTTTTTAAGAAAAAATGATTTAAAAGAGTTGCCATTTATTTTTTAAACAAAAATTAAGAAAACTTGATTTTAGGGACTTTAACATAAAAAGTTTTTAAAAAATAGAGAAAAAAGGTTTGCCATTCTCATTTACACTTCAAAAAGGATTTTACGGCATTTCTGCTAACACACAATTATCCTACGACTTGATCAAAATATTTTGACTAACTTTGAATAATTAACTAAGTAAACAAAGCCTATTTTTAAAAGTCACTTGAAAAGAAAATGAACTTAAAATGATTTTTTAAGGAGTGAAGTGAAGTAATTGCCTTTTTTTTCCTCTCGACGGCAAAGCTCCTTCTTTTCGAAATTGTATAGTGTTCAATATAATTTACATCAACAAACAACTAAGTAAGTAGATAGTCTATCTATATATAATAGGAGAGGTAAAAATTGTCACATGTCAGCACCACAAATATTCAAGAATTTTAATTGTTTAAAAATAAATAAATAAAAGTGGAAGTTGAATTAAATTTTAGTGTATTTTTTTAAAATATCATAAATTGTTAATTATTACTCCCTCTATTCCAATTTATGTAAATTACTTTCCTTTTTAGTCGTCCCAAAAATAATGACACATTTATATATTAAGTAATAATTTAACTACAAAATATCTATTTTACTCTTAATGAAAGGATTTACAACCTTACAAATTTCTATCATTCATTTTGGACCACAAGTTTTAAAAGTCTTTCTTTTTTTCTTAAACTCTATACCGAGTCAAATTACCTCACATAAAATAAAATAAAAGAGTAGTATAATTTATAATATAAGTTTTTAAAATTTTTAGATACATAACAATTAACATGCCATGATTTGTAGGCCAAACCAAAAATGTAAATGTTCTAAATGAATAGGCCCACAAACTTAGATAAAGTAGTAATAGATAATGAAACAAAATTAAACATAGTAATACATAATGAAGGCTAATTTAAAATTAACTTAAAATTAATTTTATCACTTTTGTAACAATAGGAATATATGTGTGCCAATTTTATAACGGTAGAGATATATATATGAGTCACTTTTATAACGAGGGCATATCAGCTCTAACTAACAAAGTTGAGTGGTATATCACAACTTTTTCCCATCTAAATATTTATAAGTGATTATCTTAATTTTTTTTAGTATTTTTAATAAATAAACAAAAAGATATTACCACTTCATACGTTTTTAGGTAAAAGAACATGAGGGTAAAGGTGGGTGGGTGGGGGTGGAGCGGCCTCTTGAATCCACAACTCTGTTTCAACTTCAACTGCTTTTAATAACAGTGGCTCAAATCATTAAAATCAAGAATCCGAAGACTCTGTGTGAATCGATAAGGTGCATTCAATCCATTGGTGTGAGTTCGTTAAATTCAAAAACTTTATTTCAACTTCGTGCTTTGAATTTTTTTTTCCATTTTAAAAGCCTTTCTTCTTTTCTTTTGAAACAGTGTCTAGCTCAATGTTCTTGATCAATTGATTAAAATCAAGAATCCGAAGACTCTGTGTGAATCGATAGGGTGCATTCAATCCATTGGTGTTTATTTCAACTTCATGCTTTGAATTTTTCCCCCATTTTAAAAGTCTTTCTTCTTTTCTTTTGAAACAGTGTCTGGCTCAATGTTCTTGATCAATTGATTAAAATCAAGAATCCGAAGACTCTGTGCGAATCGATAGGGCACATTCAATCCATTGGTGTGAGTTCGGTAAATTCAAAAACTTTATTTCAACTTCATGCTTTGAATTTTTTCCCCCATTTTAAAAGTCTTTCTTCTTAGACTTTTCTTTTGAAACAGTGTCTAGCTCAATGTTCTTGATCAATTGATTAAAATCAAGAATTCGAAGACTCTGTGCGAATCGATAGGGTGCATTTAATCCATTGGTATGAGTTTGGTAAATTCAAAAACTTTATTTCAACTTCGTGCTTTGAATTTTTTTCCCATTTTAAATGTCTTTCTTCTTTTCTTTTGAAACAGTGTCTGACTCAATCGGTTCTTGATCAATTGATTAAAATCAAGAATTCGAAGACTTTGTGCGAATCGAAACGGTGCATTCAATCCATTGGTGTGAGTTTAGTAAATTCAAAAACTTTATTTCAACTTCGTGCTTTGAATTTATTTTTTCCCATTTTAAAAGCCTTTCTTCTTTTCTTTTGAAATAGTGTCTGACTCAATCGGTTCTTGATCAATTGATTAAAATCAAGAATCCGAAGACTCTGTGCGAATCGAAACGGTGCATTCAATCCATTGGTGTGAGTTTAGTAAATTCAAAAAATTTATTTCAACTTCGTGCTTTGATTTTTTTTTCCATTTTAAAAGTCTTTCTTCTTTTCTTTTGAAACAGTGTCTCGATCAATTGATTAAAATCAAGAATCCAAAGACTCTGTGCGAATCGAAACGGTGCATTCAATCCATTCGGGTGAGTTCGGTAAATTCAAAAACTTTATTTCAACTTCGTGCTTTGAATTTTTTCCCATTTTAAAAGCCTTTCTTCTTTTCTTTTGAAACAGTGTCTGGCTCAATGTTCCTGATCAATTGGTTAAAATCAAGAATTCAAAGACTTTGCGCGAATCGAAACAGTGCATTCAATCCATTGGGGTGAGTTCGATAAATTCAAAAACTTTATTTCAACTTTATGCTTTGAATTATTATTTTTTGGTAACAACTGTAAAAAGATACATCCAGCCATACTTCTTAAGTCCATCTACAATGCTCAAACAAGTGAGAATTAGTCTCCATCACTTGTTCATCACAGAGGCAACAATCAGTCTCATCATCTTGAATGTGGAGCCTCACTTTCCTCTCTTGTGTTAGCAGCCTACCATGTACAACCAACCATACAAAAAATCTATGCCTAGGCAAAGCCATTGAGGTCCATATTAATTCTGCATTCTTCAATTTCGATTTCTGACCTATGATTGCCAAGTAGCTACTTGTAATAGAATACTCCCCATCTTTTGTGAGCTGATAGCTGTCTTGAATGTACCATTGATGCATTTGTGCCTTGAGAGAAGTTTGTTTCCCCCAATACCAACTACTGTTCACTGGGTCGTGTGTTGCCAAATAGAGATATTATCTTTTATATATATGCCATGTACCCACTTTACCCATAATGACTCCTTGTTGACTGTTAATTGCCAAATAAGTTGTCCCACAGAGGCAACATTCCAGTTAGTATTACCTTTAATGCTTGATCCTCCTAGACTCTTTGGAAAGCATACATGTTCAATTCCCATGATACTAATGCCACCTTTCTTTTATCCTCAGACCCTCCCCATAGATATGTTCTACAGATTTTGTCCACTTATTTCAATACACTCTGTGGAAGGATAAAAACTCCCCCCCGCCAAAAAAAACTTTGTATAGAGAACAAGACTGTATTTATCACTTGTAGTCGACCTGCATATCGTGGTGTACTTTAAGTGAAAATTAAAACTCAAAGATGGTAAGAAAATTCGAGCAAAACCCTAACAGTTGTTAATTTCATTTTTTCATGAAAGTGTTTCAATCACATGAATCGGATTTACGTTAGGCCTACAATTATATAAGAGGAAGAATTTATTCTTAGTTAGTCTTTATAAAACTCATAAAAGAAAGTTATAATCTTCACTAATACAATAATTGTTTTCTTATATCATTTATATCTCATATAATGATTATTCTTGTAGGTATTCGACATGACTCTAGTTGAGAAATTTTATCACAGAAATCTTGAAGCAGAACATCATCACAGAGAACAAGAAAGACAACGGGCAGAAGATCTGGAATGGTGTGCATGTAATGCTAACGAAGAAAAGCAGTCATTCACGGAGTTCTTAATCTTGTTGGCGTCGTGTTTTCTTTTGGTTTCGATTGTTTTAGCCTATGTGTATTTATTGCATTATAGAGAGGGGTTTATATTTTGTTATACCCTCGATAATATTACTCCTCATATCCGTTGGAGTAGTTGGTTATATGGGTGTAATGGGTACTTTTGATTTTCCAAAATTTACACGGCATGTATCTCCTACAAGACCATAGGTTATATATGCCATATTTTTGTCTCTTTTTCATGTGTTATTCATGTATTTTTGATACCATATTATTGTGTGGTGAATTTGTATGTTTCTGTTTGTCGTAGCATTTGAGAAGTAAATACTCCCTCCGTTTTAATTTATTTGTCTGATTTTAATTTGTGTATGAAGTTTAAGAAAGTAAAAAAGACTATTGAATCTTGTGATCTTAAACTAAAGATATGCACGGTGTACCAAAATACTTTTTAAATGTATTTTGATCACTTCAAGATTAGCAAAACAAGAAAATAAAAGGGTTGTAGCTACAAGAAAAGATTGAAATGAATATATATATATATATAATATTTTTTAATCTTGTGGTCTTAAAACATATTAGGTGGAAGTTAAATTTAAATATTGATCCATAAAAAAGAAACATTCTTTAATGTTTCAAAACAAACTAAAAAACGACAAATAAATTTTAAAATATAGTATATTTTTTTTGTTAAAAAGGGCTTATAATAATTTTACTATTACTAAAAAGTTAGGTCCTTCGATTTTGGGGGACTAAGGGCATATGCCTCAATTTTTAAGGCATTTGAGCCACCCCTGGCTTTATATGTTCAACCTTTATTTCAAGAATGTGTATACACAAAATTTTAATATAAACGTAGATGGAAAAAACTTGTGAAGCACATGTCGAGAATATGAAAAGGCATAACTAGTTTTAATATTTTAAAAGGAATAAACTTGTGAAGCACAAAATTTTAATATTTTTTAATCTTGTGGTCTTAAACATATCACTGGACCCGCTGTTTTCCAATTAGCAAGCTCTTAAATTCCACCAGATTCATACTTTAGCTTGATCTCGCATCCTTAGCCCCTTAAATCACTTATTTAGCTTGGTTGTTCGCATCCTTAGACCCTTAAATCACTTGACTCCTGAATATGAAAAATTCAATCAATGGTGTTTACTTTCTCATTAGAACTTCATTGGGTAAAAAAAGGCTTACTTGCTCATTAGAATTAAGTACATAGTTAATACTTCCATAAGTATAGGCATGATGTTGGAGTCACTGAAAGTCATGGCAAAGTTGTTTAGTTCAAGTCGACTGATGAAATGGCTATGGAGGTATACTAAGGAAGAGGACAGTTAATGGAGAAGGGTAATTATTGACAAATATAGTCAGGAGGGGATTTGGTGCACAGGTCATGTTAATAGTCCTTATGGAGTAGGGGTGTGGAGATCCATCAGATCTCATTGGGACACACTGCTAAAGAATTCAAATATAACTGGCATGGGCGTGAAAGATCTTTTCCCTGATCTGTTCAACATTTCAACTTCTCCAAATGCTTACTTGTCCACAGCTAAGGAACTACAAGCATGGAGCATTACTTTGAGGAGGATCCTAAAAGATTGGGAAATTAAAGGAGCAGTCGAGTTCTTTTATACATGCAGAAATTATTTTAGTCAAGTTTGTTATATATTGGTACCTTGGAATATCTTTTGATACCATATGATTGTGTGGTGAATTTGTATGTTTCTGTTTGTCATAGCATCTGAGAAGTAAATACTTTGTATGTTTCTGTTTGTCATAGCATCTAAGAAGTAAATACTCCCTCCGTTTTAATTTGTTTGTCTGAGTTTGATTTGGTATGAAGTTTAAGAAAGTAAAGAAGATTATTAAATCTTGTGATCTTAAACTACAAATATGCACAGTGTACCAAAATACTCTTTAATCTTAGAATCTTAAACATGTCAGGAGTAGTTGTTGAACGTACTAAGTGAATTTACAATGTTCTCAGCTTGATTTTTCCAGTAAATGTAGACAACCTGTGGCTAACATTTCAGCAATTTGCTATCCCAAAAATAAGCCTCCACGGCCATTGACAACCATGTGAACTTCAATTACTGTCCCCATGCACATGCCCTGTATTTGATCACTTCAAGATTAGCAAAACAAGAAAAATAAAAGGGTTGTAGCTACAAGAAAAGACTAAAGTGAATCTTATACCAAGGAAAAGACAGAGAGGGGGGGAGGGGCAACTGATCTTGCCACATGACCGATATCAGAGGCAGATTCAGGATTTAAACTTGATGGATTCAATATTTATCTTGAATTCATTGCATTTTACAATTATGAATTCAAAACATGCTTCTGTTAAATTTTTGGAGATTACTCAAAGTTGTGTCCTCTAACTGAAGGTCCTATGTGCATATTCTTTTTCCCCCCTTATAACTGGAGTCTGAGCTAGTTTAGGAACACCTCAACTATTCCACGAGTACCTGCAATCTCCCACCATCACAGGTACATGTAATTCTACCCTTCAAGGCTTAACAAATGGAAAGAAATCACCTAATGTTTTTGTCTCAATTGACATTTGAATCCTGGTCTCTATATGAACTCACTTTATTGATCATTAGACCACACCCTTGAGTGCTATGCTTTATGTGCTACTAGATTATGATCTGCATGTACGGAGATTGGACGGATAAACATAACTACTAGCTCATCTTCCCAATAGTTTGTGTTTGTACTGATTATGGCACACAAAACTTGCCAGTAAGGTTTCGTTAGTCGTTTTAAGTGCCTCATTTTACTGGAAGCTGATTAGGACTAGTTCTAACTTGATCCCGAGTGGATTTCCAGTGCCTTATACAACCACTTCAAACCTCCTCAGGGAAAAGAGAAATCCAGAGGCCCCTGTGTGGCACTTCAAAAGGTTATTGAACCAGATAGTATGACAAACTATTCCTCAAGGAATAATTTCATCAGTAAAAGAAAAAAAAGAGAACCGACAAAAGGCCAAAAAAGGTTAAGAATCACTATGCAATCAACAGGTCAGTACTGATGAACCAAATGAGAAAGATCGTGAGTATACATTTCACTTCAATACTTTTATGTTTTATATTTCAACCTTTATTTCAAGAATGTGTATACACAAAATATTAATATAAACGTAGATGGAATAAACTTGTGAAGCACATGTCGAGAATATGAAAAGCATAACTAAGTCGTGCCTTCACTGGACCCGCTCTTTTCCAATTAGCAAGCTCTTAAATTCCACCAGATTCATACTTTAGCTTGGTTTCGCATCCTTAGCCCCTTAAATTACTTAGCTTGGTTGTTCGCATCCTTAGACCCTTAAATCACTTAACTCCTGAATATGAAAAATTCAATCAATGGTGTTTACTTTCTCATTAGAACTTCATTGGGGAAAAAATGCTTACTTGCTCATTAGAATTAAGTACATAGTTAATACTTCCACAAGTATAAGCATGATGTTGGAGTCACATGACAAAGTTGTTTAGTTAAGAGGGATTAGAGTAAGTAGCACCTCTTTTTTCTTTTTTGGTTGACATGGTAATATAATATTACAAACTAGCACATTAAACCAGAAAAGGTTTGATAAAGCTCAGCCCTGAACTAGTTTGCAGGAAGGGGTTAATCACCACCAAATCAAAAGGGGGTCTGGGAATTAAGGACTTAAATGCTCAAAATACAAGTCGACTGATGAAATGGCTATGGAGGTATACTAAGGAAGAGGACAGTTAATGGAGAAGGGTAATTCTTGACAAATATAGTCAGGAGGGGATTTGGTGCACAGGTACTGTTAACAGTCCTTATGGAGTAGGGGTGTGGAGATCCATTAGATCTCATTGGGACACACACTGCTAAAGAATTCAAATATCCAAGTTGGTATTGGTAGAACGACTTTGTTCTGGGAAGACAACTGGCTTGGGCATGAATGCGTGAAAGATCTTTTCCCTGATCTGTTCAACAGATCAACTTCTCCAAATGTTTACTTAGCCACAGCTAAGGAACTACAAGCATGGAGCATTACTTTGAGGAGGATCCTAAATGATTGGGAAATTAAAGGAGCAGTCGAGTTCTTTAAGACTCTGGAAGAGTTTTAGGGGCTATCAGAAGCAGAGGACAAATTGTATTGGAATCCATGCAAAGATGGGACTTTCACAGTCAAGTCTGCCTATTTAGCAATCAGCAACTATGCTTATCAGATTATTGATTGGCCATGGAATTCTATAATGCTCCTCCAAAAGTTCTATGTTTCACCTGGCAGCTTTGACTCAAGAAAGGTTGAGAAGAAGAGGATTCCAGTTATGTTCCATATGTTTGTTTTGTGACCCCCTTGGTTTCAGGGTGGACCTTTTCACTCTATTTTATTATATACGCTAAGCGAAAGTTTAACACAGAAACTAATAGCCATTTGTTTCTTCATTGTTTTTTTTTTTTTTGAAACTAGTAAGGTTGTATTCTTCAGCATTAAGGGCATGCTGGCCACCACCAAAAAGTGTCAATTACAAACTTCCTATCAAATCTACAATCTGATCTGTATCTACTATACACAACTGTTTACACCAAAAAAGTAGAGATACTATACAATTCCATTTGACCTTGCTTATCCATTGTGGCAGCTCTTTCTTAATTTGGTGGGGATCAAATGACTAACCACTCTGTAACTAAACTATTGCAAAGACAAGTTTTACCTGAAAGTAATCAACCAACTTCCCCCTACCGATAAACATCATAACAAACAATTGAAAATGCAATAAACATACATGGAAAAACACCGGAAAAGATACATGACAATTACTGAAGGATTAATGGCAAACTAGACACGAAAGGGAAACATACCCAACATCAAGAATCCCATTAATAGGATCCAAGAACTGCTGATGTTGTTGTTGTTGCTGCTGCTGCTGCATTGACAACATCTGCTGTTGTAAACTAACATCAGAATTCCCCACCACATTGCCTTTCGAATTCCCCCCCTTTGCCTCTACAAACCTCCAAATGTACCACGAAGCTACCGACCTATAAGGCTTCCATTTCTCACACAACTGATCCATCTGTGATGGCCTAGGAAGATCCTCAAGACCATATAACATTCTCACCCCTTTCCTAATACCAAGATCATGTATCGGCAACACATCTGGCCTATGAAGTGAAAAAATCATAAACATATGAACTGACCAAGACCCAATTCCATTCACCATAGTAAGCATTGTAAAAAGGGATTTATCATCCATATCCACAATCGACTTATCCGACAAAATCCCATTTTGATACTTCCTTGCTAGGTCATGTAAATAGCTTGCTTTTCTAGCAGAAACCCCAATTTGACGAAGCTGTTGTGGTGTTAATCCCAAAACCATATCTGGCACCACATTCGATTCCCCACCACAAAGAGATATAAATCGAGTGTAAATCGATGACCCAGCTTTATACGCTAGCTGCTGAAACATAATGCTTTTTGTTAGAGCAAGAAAAGGGGGTTGAAAAAGTTCGAGGGTAGGAAGTGGGTACGTTTCAATTAATGGAGAGAGTAATGGGTCAGAGGATTTGAGGTAATTAATGGCGGATTCAAGCTCACCTTCATATGAAAGTGAACGAGAAACGATTCTTGGCACGATGGTGGAAATCTGGGTTTTGGGTAGCGAGGGATCAACAGTATTGGAAAGCTTCCGGATTTTTCTGGGTCGAGAAGGAAGCTTGGTGGGTGGTGAATGAGCTTGAAGAGGTACAACATTAATGGCGTCGGTAGAAGGGGGATTTGTTAGGGTGGGGGTGTTAGGGTTGGGTTCAGATGCAGATTCTGATTCTTCAGCCATGGATGAAGGAAAGGAAACTGGAAATGGAGATCAATTGAGGGATTTTAGCACAGGGAAAGTCGTCAATGGAGATTGACAAGATTGAAGGTCGTTAATGGAGATTTGAAGGAAACCTAAAAATGGGATTTTTGTTCAATGCTACAGTGAAGTGTCAGCAGTCAGTTCGATGGTGGTCATTGCTACACCTTTGGGGTACAGGCGCGGCGTATAATAATTTTGAGATAAAATATAAAATTAATTCTTTGACACTATTTATATTTAAATTGTGAGGTATTTTCTCAATTTATGAAAAAAAAAAAAGTTACATGTTAGGTAACTTTATAATATTTCTCCTGTTAATATAAAGTATTTAAAGTTTATGTAGTTTAAATTTTGAGAATCAAAAAATAAATAAGTGTTTTAGAACAAGAAAGAATAGATAAGAGTAATGTTTTAGTTTCACATAACATAATGTTACTGATAAGGATTGCTACAGGAATACCAAACATAAAGTTGTGGTGTACTGGTGAGAGTGTTTTATTCTTAATCAGAAGTTTTGGGTTCGAATCTTGGATATGAAGAAAATCATGTTGGAAGCACCACCATCAAATGGGTCCTAGCGCGATCTGAACTTAATCGGAGCTTCAATATGAAATCCAAAAATCGTGTGAAAATAAAAATAAAGGATTGCTGCGAAATAATAAAGTATTCATTCGATTTTATGCTAATGTGGGACTTCGGACACTTCATGAGAAAAAAACACACACAATATGTTCGTCCCATTTTAAGAACTTCAAAAAATGTCGAACTCCTTCCATTTTAAAATAAGTGATATTGAACACTTTTGAGAAAAAAATATTAACACATTAATTATTGTAACCTTCCATTTTAAAATAAGTGAATTGTTATGGTAGTGTACCTCCTTTGAGTATAAATATTAATATATTAATTATGCAATTATGCATTATTTTCTATTTTTATTCTTTTTAATTATTTTAAATTACTCTTTAGAATAACTAAATATTGATCATGATAACTACTCCTCATCTTTTCATCGTATAGAAAATTTGAATGAAGGGTATAGAAAATTAGAATGAAGGATAAATATGACCAAAACAGTAAAAAAAAAAAAAAAATTAAAATGAATAACTAAGTTAATCTGAGCTATGAAAAACGTTGAACAATTCTCCTTGAAATGGAAGGAGTTGTCACTTTAAAATATCAAGACATCATAAATTATGTTTTTTTCCAACCTTATTATTGCTCTTAATTAAGAGGTCAGAAGTGATTTAGGAGGAATGTTTTGTTTTTTTTTTCACCAGTGTTCGAAGTCCATATTAAAGCTCCAATTAAATTTGGATCGCGCTCTGCAGGGCCCATTCGGGAGTGACGCTCCCAACAGAATTTTCTCCATACACAGGGCTCAAACCCGAGACCTCTGGTTAAGGGTGAACACTCTCACTAATGCACCACAATTCATGTTCGTCAAAAGAAGCATTAATAGACGAGAGGATATTTTAATAAAACTATATGTTATATTTATTATATCTTTTTAATGGTGTCATATCACACACTTAAAATAGAACGGAAAAAATACAACATAAATATAAGTAATGGGTTTAGCGGACAAATTAAAACAAGTCCTTTATTATTAATTAAAATAAAAAATTCAAATTCTATAAGTAGAATTGAAACATATGATCAATCTACTACTTGCTAAGTTATTGAGGAATAACAAAAAATAAATCTCATACTATTTAAATAGAAATAGGTTTTTTCATCATTCTCTTTTATAAATCGGATTAAGTAAAAATAAGTTATGCTAAATAGGAATTAAGGAGGAGGAGGAAACGAATAAGCAACATAAAAATAAAATTTACCGACGTCAATTACAAGTGAAATAATTTAAATAGCACATGTAAAATCGATTAGCGGGTGCAATTTCTAACTTATTAATGAAAAATTAGATAAAAATGTTATTGAAAAAACTTGTCATACTTAATTATAGTAGTTTTGATTAAATTAAAGAATAAAAAAGATATGATGACTAGATGAGTACGTAGAAAGAAGAAGGAAAATCTAAATGCAATCCTTTATAATTGTAAAATAGTGGTATCCACGTTCTAATTATTTTTTTTATTTAAAATTAGAGACTTTTTAATCAATTTCAAGGTTTCCACCAAGTCTTATTACCACTAATAATTCATGGAAATAAATAAATAAATACTTCACGTGCCATTTTTCTAAGGGAGATAATATTATTATAAAACTAAACAAACAAAAGAAAAAGACAACACTAGCTGTATTACAGACAGATCAAGATGTAGATTCAAAATTTCGAGTTAACGTGAGATTATATTAGCTATGTTATTATTGAATTTTAAATCTTCTCGACTAAGTTGTATTTTTTTTATAAAAAAAAATAATGCAGAAATATGATCAATAAAAATTTATATAGTTGATTTCAATTTATTCAGAGGTTAGGCATGAATCATGTTTATTGTGACTTATTTATTTGTTTTGTCTAATTTATTGATAGTGGCATTAGTGCCCTACAATTTCTGGATAATGTTTGTGGAAATAAATAATTCATGTGAGTTATTGTATTAGTATTATATATGTCAGTAACAGGGGCGTATCCGAGGGTCACCGGGTTCATGTGGACCCACACTTTCCTCTCGAAATTATATATTATAGTGTTAGATGTGTGAATTCACACTCGAAGTATCATATAATGCAATAATGACTGAGTACACCTATTTATGTGAGGTTAGAAATTTGAATTATATATAAATTTTAACGATTTTCAGTAATAAGAATCTAAATGTCGAACCAGTCAAATATATATTTAGATCAACCTTTTTTATAATAATGCATCATCATCTCAAAATTCTGAATATACCTCTGGTCAGCAATACATATGTTATTCTTTTTCCCTCTCTTGTTACTCATATTTGGAAGTACTACTATAACATACCAGATGTTTCAAAATTGAGTTCTGAATAAATAATAAAAATATTATTAGAAAATATCTTTTTCTCAAATAAATGTTATGCAATGTAAAATTAAATTAATCGAGGTATTGATATATTGAGGGGAAGAAAAAGCATTTGAACTCCAAAAAGGGCCATATAACATATAATTCAACATGGTTGATGTATAATGTATTTTTGTATTATTATATCATATATATCACATCCAGCTAACTCAACTACTCATTAATAAAGTCACTGTTTTTTTGGGATAAAATTAAATGTGTGGATTAATTACTAAACCATTTTGAGCAAAGACATATATTTACCCTATTGAATATAAATACAATTTGCATGTCAATTAGTCCCCCCCAAAATATAAATCACATTACTATTTTTTTTATGACCATAAATCACACTATTATAATCTGTCATTATCCCCAACTAGCTAGGGCCACCTCTAAAAAAGGCCAACAAAAAACACACACATGGAAATTATTTTACTAGCATAAATATTACTCCCTCCGTTGCTATTATTATGTTATCATTTTAAATTTCACGGCTCATTAGAAACTATGTAAGTTTACTATTGTATTCTTATTTAGTGTTCTGTTGAAGGCAAATTTTCAATAAATAAACTAAAAATAATTTATTTTGATTATTTAAATTGACCAATGAGCATGAATTAATCATTTAGTTTTTCTATGTTGGTCTAATTCATATTTTCAAGGGTAAATAAAAAAATATAGTGTTACTTATATATTGGTATTGTGAAATGACATGCATTAAAGACCATATATTTTTAGTAAGGACGACATTTAAATAGAAATAGAGGAAGCAAGTAATTCTTTTCACCGAATTTCAGATTAAAAGAAAAAACTTTATACTTCCCCCATATAAAAAATTGTTCAGACTTGTTGTCTACATAAAAAAATAATATTTGGAGACTATTTCAAATAATTTCTATTTATTAATTTGAAATACAAATTTTGAAGTTTTCATTCACAAAAATTTTATTTACTTTTTTCATATCCAAGCACAGCTTTAATATGTAAATATTTTTTTTAGCTCTGTTTCAAATATTAACTAATTTTATGTCCAAAAATTTACTAAAATCAATTAAATTCTTAATATTTGTAAGTACATATATTATAGTACTTTCAAATAAAATAATACAGAAGACAGACACACCCATGGACCATTGTTAGCCCACGTTAAACACATGAAGTGGGACAAGACAAAAAAGACAGCAAGATAAAATAGACCAGAATATTTATATTTATAAAATATCGAAAAAATATATAAATTGTGTTTTTTAATTTGATCTCATTTAATATTTATATTTTTAACTTTTGATATATATAATAAATACTTAATTAAATTAATTATTAAATTTATATAAAATTGAACAAATTGATACATGTGTTATATATATCATAATACACTTAAAAGGTGA
This sequence comes from Solanum stenotomum, assembly GCF_019186545.1. Taxonomy (NCBI): domain Eukaryota; kingdom Viridiplantae; phylum Streptophyta; class Magnoliopsida; order Solanales; family Solanaceae; genus Solanum; species Solanum stenotomum. Next base: position 2,224,027 of record NC_064283.1, read on the forward strand.
ATTGACACTAATATGCTACTGTTACTTTAACTTTATATAAGTTTAAGTGTTTCCTTTTTGCACGTTTAAAATTAAAGGAATATAGATACCTTAAAAGGCATGTTTATATATTATGTCAAATTGTAATTGAGTGATAAAAAATATTTTATTCATTACTAAAAAAGTCAAATTAAAATGTTGGATATCAAATCGCTTTATTAATCGAATATTTTGTCTTTCTTTTAGTATTATCTAAAATATTTTAGAAAATCTATTATTTTTCATGCTCATATAAATTTGCTCTTCTATAGTACCACATAAATTACATAAGAAATGGAAATTGCATTAAATAAAGTCAGTATTACGAAGGAATCAAGTATTATGTTGTACCAAAAACTCAATCAAATAAAAATGAATGATTTGGGATTTCATCCTGTTTTTTTCTTATGAATAAATCTTTTTAATATTAGATTTTAAACATAAATATATATTTAATCGAAATCTAATATAGGTATACTCAATCAAATGCTAATTACAGTCAGTCAGTGAAAATATTGTACAACTCTTTTTCTAGAGTCAAACTGTTTAAGTTTGACTAGAAGTTTACGCATGTAATCTATAATTTTTTTGAAGTGAAATTTATATATTTATAAATTACGTAAAAAATACTATGTCACAATAATTGATAATTTAAAATAGTTAAAAGATATATGAAAAATTTACGATCATGATGATGAATTGCGATTGATCTAAACCTTCGACTAGCAAGTTATTGCAGCCTGCCCCGAATGACCATATAGACTAAAACCTTATTCACACAGCGAAGAAAGGTCGAGTGGAAGGGGGAAGTCAGCTGGATGCTTCTTTGCCATGCGCTTTGTTTCACTTTATTTTTTAAAAGAAAGAAATCAAACAAGGGTGAAAATAAGATATACTAATTTGAATCTCGAAATCCAAAAAATGTCAGGAGACTAGCTTAAAATCAGTTGCTGCTGTCATCATCATCTTTTTCCTCAAATCTCTCATTTTTCCTATCTCAAGTCTTCTTTAAGTATATCCTCTGTTTTAATTTAATACCCTTTTCAGATTAACATCAACATTCTTGCTAATTCCAGTATTTTCAACAATTTCCTTTTTCTTGATCCATAGTTCAAATTTCAAGAACTATAGAGAAAAGGGGTTGACTAAAAAATTTGAAAAAAATGAGTTTTAGAGAAGAGAACAATGAAGGGGATCTGAAAAAGCCATTTTTGCATACTGGAAGTTGGTATCGTATGGGGTCAAGACAGTCTAGTATGATGGGTTCTTCTCAAGCTATTCGTGATAGTTCTATTTCTGTTCTTGCTTGTGTTCTCATAGTTGCTTTGGGCCCAATCCAGTTTGGTTTCACTGTAATTTCTCATTTCTGATTCAACTTCTTTGCTTTGTTTTTATGTATATGTCTGTTTACCTGCACAATATCATGTTAGAATGTTCAAGTTTGATGAGAAAAGAGAGTTTTTTGGGATAAAAATGGAGTCTTTAGCTTCTTTTGTTGTGGTAAAGGATTCATAATTGGGGTTGATGAGGTGATAACCAATTCAATATTGATCACATGTCTGTTTACCTGCACAATATCATGTTAGAATGTTCAAGTTTGATGAGAAAAGATTAGTTTTTTGAATTAAAATGAAGTCTTAAGCCTCTTTTTTTTGTGATAAATGATTCATAATTGGGGTTGATGAGGTGGTAAACAATTCAATATTGACCATATGTCTGTTTACCTGCCTATTATCCTGTTAGAAGCTTCAAGATTGATGAGAAAAGATAGTTTTTTTTTTAATAAAAATGAAGTCTTTAGCCTCTTTTGTTGTTGTGAAGGATTCACAATTGGGGTAAAAGGTTGCATATTTGTTGGGATTTACAATATGTTATGTCATTCAGATTTTTCTGTTTGCTACTTGCTAGATCGGTTGATGACATAATAATTCAATATTGACTACATGTTTGTTTACCTTCCCAATAACCTATGAGAAATTTCAAGAGTTGATTTCTCATATGGTCAATCAACGGATGAAGTCATTTTCTTTGTAAGCTTCTTTTTTTTGTGGTTAAGGGATCAAAATTAGTTTAAGAAAAGAAGGTAGCTTGTTTATTGGGATTACAGTTTGTTGTGCCTGCACTTTTTTGGCTGGCCTACACGATTTATGTTGCTGCAATGGATATTTGCATATGTATCTCTATTGATCACGTGTTTGTTTTTGTTGCATTTGAAGTGTGGCTACACTTCTCCTACGCAAATTGCAATTACCGAAGATCTGAAGCTCACTGTTTCTGAGGTCTGCAAGAGTCATTCTTGATTAGTATCTTATTTCAGTTTGTTTCAGAGCTATTGTTGACTAAAGATAATCTTTTCAGTTCTCTTTGTTCGGTTCTTTATCCAATGTGGGTGCTATGGTTGGTGCAATATCTAGTGGTCAAATTTCAGAGTACATTGGGCGAAAAGGGGTAAGATTATTGCATCAAAAATGATTTCTAGTTTTTTCATTTACCATATTTCTGTGTATTGCTCAAGTGGATACTCAAATCCTGTTTTTTTTCCTACGGCAGTCTTTAATGATAGCTGCTATACCTAATATCATTGGTTGGCTTGCCATCTCATTTGCCAAAGTAAGATATTCTACCTGAAGTATATTATATGGTGCCTCGGTAACCTACATTGACATGTATATGCTTGTATCTCCCCACCTTTGGCCTTACCAATATGTTTCAGGATCCTTCATTTCTATACATGGGAAGATTATTGGAAGGCTTTGGTGTGGGAATAATCTCTTATGTGGTAATGTTCAATTTCTTAAATCTTCTCTGGTTACAGTTATTGAATACACCGACATTCTCAAAACTAAATGCTTTCGCTTCCTGCTTTTTGGTGTTTTTAGGTTCCTGTATATATTGCTGAGATTGCACCTCAAAATATGAGAGGGGGTCTAGGGTCTGTTAACCAGGTTCGCGGAGTTATAGACTTATTTTTCGTTAAAACCAAAGTTTGCTATGCCTGCTTAATCAATCACATGCTATCATTTCTTTCTTAATGTAGCTCTCTGTTACAATTGGGATCATGTTGTCCTATTTACTGGGACTTTTTGTTAATTGGAGGCTGCTTGCTGTTCTTGGTAATGATCATTTCTCTTGAAACTCTCGTTACGCTACAATATACAGTTATGAAGTCTTATTATCATTTTTTTTACTCTAGTGAATAACATTTAGTGCATATTAGTGCCTCCTTGCATCCACATGGAAGTCAGCTCCCCCCCCCCAAAAAAAAAAAAATAGTCAATTAAGTTGAAGTAATGGCTATTCATTTTGTGAGGACTGAGAATAGTTTTGAGTTCTTCTTTGTCTGATATCTGCTCAGCTTCTCTTTATTCTTGTAGGTTTACGTTATCAAGCTTTAAGCGCTTTCCTGCTCCCTGACTTAAGACTTGTGTTTTGTTAGTTGAGCAGTATTTCTGTTTAAAATGACAGTCCGTTTCTTCTTAATGATGGTGGTGTTCGGGGCAGTTTGGGTACCTGCTACCTCCCACCAGCACATGTAGCGGATAACATTTCCAATCAAGGCTTAGGAGATGGAACGGAACGACATAGAGTTTCTTTTGCCTCTGTTGGGATTGAACCTGAGACCTCATGGTTCTTCTCCTACTTCATTGACCACTAGTCCACACCACTGTGCTTCCAAAATGACAGTCTTCATTTGCATTTTTTTATAGAAAAAATATTTTTTTCTTTTGTGCTTTTGGTGGAGAGGGCTATGTTTCTTCTTCTTCTTCTTTTTATTTTTTTTATTTTTGGTAATCAAATTACATCAGAGTTTCCGGATTGAACTTTGAAAGAGCTGGCATATTGGCCGTGGCAGAGCTGCAGAGCCTCATGGAATTGTTCACTTACACTTTAACTAAATATTATTTTCTTTTATAGGAGCATTACCTTGCCTAGCACTGATACCTGGACTATTTTTCATCCCCGAATCTCCTCGGTGGTTGGTGAGCTTCATTATATATTTTTTTTTTGCGTAATTCCTTCGAGGCTTTGATTGCTGTTTGTCTCAGTTGAGTTTCTATCTTAAACATAGGCCAAAATGGGTTTAACAGAAGATTTTGAAACTTCATTGCAAGTTCTTCGAGGGTTTGAGGCTGACATTACCAATGAAGTAAATGAAATTAAGGTAAATTGTTTGAAAGACCATATAAAGCAAGCCTTGTTGCCACACATGCAATTCCGTATAAAACTTGTCGCTAAATTTGTATTTATTTTATGTTTTTTTTGTGTGTAGAGGTCTGTAGCATCATCAGCAAACCGAAGAACAGCAATGCGTTTCGCGGATCTCAAACATAGGAGATATTGGTTTCCTCTCATGGTATTTTGACATTTCATGCTGTTATTGGAGTCTTTGTATAAGTTATGCCCTTGTTTTTGTCAATCTTTTAATCTTTCATTCTTTAGGTAGGAATTGGGCTACTTATCCTGCAACAGTTAGGAGGAATCAACGGTGTTATATTCTATTCCAGCAACATTTTCCTATCTGCCGGTACGGATTAAACAAAGCAGTTGCATTTGTCATCTTAAATGATGGAAGTATCAGTAGCATTTGCCTTCTTCAAAAGAAGTGTCATTCTCAGCCTGTCATGTAGCATCTACCGTTTTGTTATGATCCACTGCTGGCAAAACTGAATTGCACTATAATTTTGCCTCAAGAGAACCCCTGAAACAAACTAATTGAATAAGATTGATACATGAGTTATTTAAATGGCATAATACATAAACAAACACTCAAATATGACCACAACTGGCAAGTACGCTCTCCAACTTTGAGAGTATACATCTAGACACCTCAACTTGGTCTCACCTGGCATCTAAACACACCAACTTGTCCTCATTGCCTGGTGGACACCTGACACTGATGTACGTTGGAGTGTTCAACTGACACGGTGGAGACGAGTTGAAATGTCTAGATGTGGATACTCATAGTTGAAGTGTTTAGTTGTCAGTTGAGACCAAGTTAAAGTGTCTATCTATGTATTATGTCTATTTAAATCTCTAATGATCTACAACTTTCTTCGTGTAATATAAGTCTCACTAATTTAGTCATCTAAACTTCACAGGTATTTCTTCAAGTAATGCTGCAACTTTTGGTGTTGGTGCTATCCAGGTCCAGCTTTTGCTATTTTAGTTTCTCTTCTTTAACTTCCAAGTATGCATATTATTTAGGAAGGAAGGTGAAAAAGTTTCGATTTCTGTGTAGCACTTGCTTGCATTACTTTTGTGCTGTCAAATTTCATCGATGTCCCTCAATGTGTAGGTTGTTGCAACTGCAGTTTCTACATGGCTGGTGGATAGAACTGGACGTAGAATTTTATTAATTGTAAGTTTTAGGAAAGTCATGACTTATATGTATATTGTTCAAACTTTTGATCTAACTTATAAGGCAAATGCTCTTTTGTAGGTTTCCTCGGCTGGAATGACTGTTAGTCTTCTAATTGTCTCCGTTGCCTTCTATCTAAAGGTAGTTTAGTGGAACAAGTTGCTTTCGCATGGAAGATTTAGACTTGAACTGCACTTGTCATTTTTCTCATCATTTCTTCTTTTATATTTGATCAGGGTTATGTATCTGAGGATTCTACCCTCTATGGTGTATTGGGAATAATATCAGTAGTCGGGGTGGTGGTATGTGCCCTTCTCGATGCGTACAATCTTTATCTCTTGAAAATATATGCTTAAAGTAACATATATTCATTTTTCTGACCAACTTCTCATTTCAGTTCATGATTATTTCATTCTCGCTCGGAATGGGACCAATTCCATGGCTTATAATGTCTGAGGTACTTACCTTTTCATTTATCATGTACCCTAAGTTTCAGCTTGCTCTATAATTCTCTTGGTACCTACTTTTGATAATTTCCGAGCAATTGGAGTTGGTCCAATTATTGGATACTGTTGGAATAGCAGTAGTGCTAAAGGTCGTTGACCCTAAGTTGTATGTTGCACTTTAAGCTGGTTAAATTACCTATCGGTTCGGTCAGAGATTATTTTCCATCTATCTATTGATTAGTCTCCAAGATCCCATTCATGAATACACGTCTCGTTTATCTGGAATGACACGAAAACTGTTGATTAAGTTTTCGTGCTTGCTTTACGTTGCATGTTAAGATTTTCTTTGAACTTATTACGTGCATTGGATATTGTAGATTCTTCCAATCAAGATCAAAGGTCTCGCTGGAAGTACGGCAACATTAGCCAACTGGTTATTCTCATGGGTAATAACAGTGACTGCACCGTTGCTTATGGCTTGGAGCAGTGGAGGTATCTTTCTCTCATACTTATACACCACATGTATTGACATTTTGTTTCCCATAGCATAAGATTCCCGCACTATGTGCACCAGTAGTGGAAGCAGAATTTTCACTGAGAGTCTAAATATAAAGAAGTAAAACACGAAAAAACCAAGGGGCTTCGTCTATTGACACCCCTCAGACAAAGGATTCGGCATTTCAAATGTGTAGCTTCTAAGACCTGAGCTGACTTAATATCTGCACATCTTTTACCAGGAACCTTCACTATTTACATGGTTATGTGTGCTTTCACCGTGGCGTTCGTGGCAATTTGGGTACCGGAGACGAAAGGGAGAACTCTAGAGGAAATTCAGTTTTCTTTCAGATGAAAAATCCTTTTTCCCCAACTGTTCTTTGTGATCCCTTGTTCTTTTTGTCACAAACTCAATTTCCCTAGTGCAAAAGTTTCAATTTTTCACATATATAGGGAAGAATGAGTTGCACATGCTGCTTCAGAGTGTGTACATTTCATCTTAATCTTGCCAAATGCTGTAATTTACTGTATGGTTTTATTTTATTTTATTTTTGTATATTGTAAGAGTGATTATACCATTCAATTTAAAATAAAGTTCTAAATGAAAAAAATGTACTATTCTTTAATTCAAGTGTCTTTGTAATCCTTGTTTCTGATGAACCTATGCTATAGTGTATTTACAGTTCAAACCTCTGTATAATAACGGCGTTTGCGGATATAACAAAATGTTGTTATATTAGATAACATGGAATCCGTTCTGAATAACTTGATGAAATGTTACTAAGGATGATTAAAAGTGGCAAGAATACAGAGGTGTTTAAAATAGTTTGCTTATAGTTTACCTGACGTATACAAAACTTAAAATAAGTGTCGTTTTAGTTTTTTTTTTCACGTTCATTAAGAAAATAATAAGTACAAAATAGTTGTCATAGTTTCCTTTGGGATAAGGGTTTGAAAAATATCCCAACTTTGGTCGAATTTGCCGTTGCAATACTAAACTTTCATGAGGACCTATTACCTCCCTAGACTATTTAATACCATATTTTAAACATATATATTTGCCTACGTGGACATAAAGAATAATGCAAAATTATAAATAGTAATGTGTCCACGTGGGCACATATATACCTTTAAAATACATTATTAAATAGTTCAGGGGGTAAAAAATACGGTATTAAATAGACTAGTCTAGGGAGGTAATAGGTCCTCATGAAAGTTTAGTATCGCAACAGCAAATTCGACCAAAATTGAGGTATTTTTCAGACCCTTATCCCTGTCCTTTTTGTGAACCTTGACTAACATTTCTAAATATATTTTGTCATATTGATGTAGAAAAAAATGTAATTTATAATACTTTTTATATAGTTCTAGAACATTTAAATTTTTATTTTAAAATATGAAATTAATGTAATCTAATTTAGGGTGTGTTTGGTGTGAAGGAAAATGTTTTCTTGGAAAACAAGTAGATTTTTGACTTTTTTCTCATGTTTGGTTGGTGAGTAGAAAATATTTTCCGGAAAGTATTTTTAAGTGTTTAATTTATGAATAAAAAATATCATTTATTTTTACTAGAGAGTAGAAAATGATTATTGAAATTGAAAATATTTTTTAAAAACAAACTTAAATTTTTGTTTTGGAGGGGTGGGGGCTGATGGGGGGGGGGGG